>NW_010295090.1:13607-21091 GCF_000700745.2 Antrostomus carolinensis
ATTGCAGGGACAGCACTTACTGTGAAGACATTATTTGAAGTAGTGTCTAGTGGGCAACAGGAGTGTGCTTAATTCTTTGGTTTTTTTTTTCATTCTGAAAACTTATTTTTTAAAAAATATATTTCATGTCCTAGATAGGGTCCCAATTAGTACACGGGAAAAATATATTGGTGATTGTTTTTACTGCAGTA
This sequence comes from Antrostomus carolinensis, assembly GCF_000700745.2. Lineage (NCBI taxonomy): Eukaryota > Metazoa > Chordata > Aves > Caprimulgiformes > Caprimulgidae > Antrostomus > Antrostomus carolinensis. The sequence goes on from NW_010295090.1 coordinate 13,799, forward strand.
TTAGCTAAGATACAATTCCCATTCACAGAAAAGCCTCCAACTGGGGATAACTGGTGAATATTCACAGCATGTGTCAATATTCAAGTGATGCTAACGTTGGACCTATGAGTCTGGTGGTTCTGATTAACCAGCCCACAGCAGCTCCTGTGTTATCTGTGTGGCTGCTCTCAGCCAGAGTTGGTAAAGTTGAGTGAGAACTTGAGCTAACCAATCCTGCAAAGGTAATTAGCTTGATTGTATTAAATTTTGAGGAAGGAGTAATGAAGCATCACTTTATGAGTTTAAACTATTGAACATGTTTGGGAAAGAGAAAAAGCCAGTTTGTGAGAAAGAGCAGTTGTGAAATGCCTCTCTTGACTCTGTGTATACAGGCACGGTGATGGCTTGTAGAAAAGCATCTGCTGAGCGTGGAAATGGTAAACATCTCCAGCAGTAGTTTATTTGAGAAGATAACACTTGAAGGTGCAGCTAAATATGCTCTGGAGGCCTGCCTTCAACCAAAAAAAGTTTCATATAGAAAGCTCCTTATTTGTACCCAGTCAATATTTTGCATTATTTCATAGAATCATGGAATGGTTTGGATTGGAAGGGACCTTAAAGATCATCTAGTTCCAATCCCCCTGGATTTTCCCAGTAAATTTCCCAGTTTACGTCACAGACATGAAGCTTGCAGTTTATTTGAAACCTCAACAAAGCAGGAGAATTTCTTTCTCTTCAAAATGATGAGAGAATAGTTTACTATTTATGTTATTTATCTCAGTTATAAATTACAAAATGTGAGTTATGACTAATCAGAGGAAGCAGTTCAGTATTATGAAACCAGCCTTAAGAAAAGTAATTGGCCCTTTGCTTTCCACGCTTTCTTGAAACTTGAATTGCAAAAATCACTTCTATTTAAACCAAGAATCCAAGACTCCTCAATTTTTTAGTGAAAATGATCTTCCAGCGAATGTTCCATATCTTTTCTTGTTCCATATCTTGTATCTTTTCCTGCACTCACTTTCAGCAGCACCATAATACCCAAACAGCTATCCTAAATTTTAGGAAATACTGATCTTTACGTATCAATTATGATATTCCTTATGGCTCATCCTTGTTTAATAGAACTGAAGAGAGGAAAGCTGCTTGGATAGCTATTAGCTTAATAAAGAAAAGCCATTTTGAAATTCTTGTAAAATTGCAGTGAGTGTACAGCTAAACGGAGATTTAATTACATTTTTAATTAAAGGAATAGCTATTGATTATGTCATTGAATATGTGTTGCAGCCAGCCCTAACAAATAGCAATATTACAAGAGATCATTAAACTAGTTGTTAAAATTCCAAGTGAATGAGAACTAGAACTGGTGTGGATAAAAGATACCACGATGCTGGGTCAAAGAAAAAAGAGAACAAACTGAGTGAAAAATATTCACTTCTAGAAGTTCTTTTACTGATGGTTTTATGTGCTGGCATAATTTATTTTTATCTATGGAACAAAATGAAGACAAAACTGGAACAATTTTTAAATAAGAAACATGGGTAAAGTTTTATCTTGGGTCTTGGAAGTGAACAGTGATTCCTGAGATCAGACAATATTTCTCACGAGCCTTAGGTGAAGCAGGATGTAATCTGTCACACGTGAGAGGCCTTCTGAGCGCTCGGGGAGCCATCAGATCTGCTACACAGGCCGAGATAAAGGGCAAACAGATGCGGCTGGGTCAGAGCAGTGACAGCCTGGGGGTACTGACACAAACCCCAGGCACCAGCGGGCTACAGGGCACGGGCAGCTCCCTCTGAGTTCACCCCGCAGCTTTCCTGCTGCCGCCGCATCGACCCTCTCCCAGGCCCGTGGTGTGGCTGCCTGGTGAGAGGCAGAAGGCAGTTTTCTGGGCGCTGGTGGTGGAGGGCAGGTGTGGAAACTCCAGCTGCCTGCGTAAATCCGTACAGCCACATTTTGTCCATGCAGGTTCCCTCTTTGAGTGGGCAGGTGGCACTGCCAACTGGATGGGTCTGTTCTTCACCAGCACCCTTCTGTGAAGCTCTTAGTTGATGCTCTCAAGAAAAGATGTCCTAAATTTGTTTTAGACTTAATTTGAAAAGTCTGCAGGCTGATCATGCTGTCGAAGGCCTGATCCTTTCCTTCTTTGTGGTTCCACCTTTACTGCTCAAAGGATCTTGCTGAAGCATTTTATTAGAGAGGGGAGCAGCCCCTATGGATGGATATTGCAGCAGCCCATTGCTTGTGGCTGAAAGCTGCTCTGAACAGTGGAGTGTAACAGGGAGATGGGGTAGATGGTCTTACGGGTCTTTCTGTTCCATCCTTTACAATTTCTGTGTATATAAAGCTGTTTTAATCCTTTCCATTCAAATGCATTGTATCCACAGAAATGTATTCTTAATAATGAACAGAAGGCATGCTGCAACATGGGCAATCTTACAGTCAGCCCCTGTGACTCACATGGACTAAGTTATTGCTTGAAATACAGCATTTTAGAATTAAAACTTTTTTTTTTTTTTGGTACTAGATTTTACAGTTGAGCATATTTTGAATGTTCCGTGTAGGTATAATGCACAAAGACTAACTTGCTAAAAGGCTCTGAAGGTTGTACAGATGTCAGCACCCAAGAGTTAGGATGTATTTAGAATTAGACATATCTGTAACCTTTATTTGACCTCATAGTTTTATGGAGCATGATCTAGTCTTCAGTGACCTTCCTTCCCCCACAACCTCTTCCTCTTTCAAGGCACGAATGTGGCAAGTGCAAAGCTCGTGGCAGTGGCTGGTGAGCTGCAGAAGTTAGGGGAAGCGTTTGGTAGAGGCATGAACACTCTTTGGGAATAGAAAGCAATGTCCTGTGGTGAAAGCACTTTTCTCCCTGTGTTGCAACTGTATTGCTACTATTAGCTGTGGTGGTGTTCTCACATTCAGAACCCAGAATACAAAACATCTTCTAATGGGTGACAAATAAAGAAGAAGGGATTACTGAAATATAGACTGAAAGGGTCAGATATAAACCTCAAGAGAGTAAAAAGGTTTAATGACCCGTAATCAGGATTTACCAATGATTTGTACTTAGGTAATGGCATCACTGGGTTGGTTTTTTTTTTTCAACACACAGGGTACATTTTAGTTTACTTCAGACAAGTCCCTGTTCTGTTTAACTACAGGATGTTATGATTATAGATGTAGTGACACTGTTGTTGCAGAATCACTGCTGATGAATTATGGTGGGATGGCAGCTGTAAATGCAGCTTCTCTTGTGATTTAAGAGGGAGATGGGAAGGCTTATCGCCTAGATGCTTGATCAATGGTAAACAGGGCCAGCCACAGCATGCTAAAGCTTAGAAGTCCTTGCCAGATTTTGGGATTAGAAGTTGTCATTTCAAGCATCAACTCCTCCGGTACTGAAATAACCAGCTGCTCTGGTCCTTCTCTTTTCCTTTCTCTTTGGCCAAGATTTATTTACCTTTGCAAGGAGGAACTGACAGGCAAACCTTTTTTTCAGTAATTTTTTGAGATCTGAGAGCTCCTTCAGCAAGCTGCCAAGTCTGTCTGTGCCACAGTGCTGTGTGACTTCATGTCATGTCTCCGTGACCTTCCTATTCACCTGCTTAACTGGTCAGGAATTGTGTGATCACTTGGAGCTCTGTAGTTACACTACTTAAGGCTGGAGAAACCATAAATCAGTCTTTACAGATTAGTGTGATAAAACACACGAGCAGCAAAATCTGCTATAATCAGGATTCACTTGAAACAAAAGGGTGTATAGCTTTGGTTACTCAGTCCCCTGCTCTGCAGGTGACAGTCCTAGGCAGGAGATATTCCTAATGACTGATGGGTGGCAAGAAAAGCTTCAATATGCAATTGCCAACCTTGCAGTGATTTTAACCTGGCTCCTCTTGGAGAAACCCCACGTGTCCTAATCTGAAGGCTGATACAAGCTTGGTTATTTTTTCCCTGAAGTGAGAAATGAAAACGACTGCCTCCCCAAGATCTCCCTGGAATTCAGGCTAAATGGGGCTTGTATTTGCATTGGTGCTAAGGATGAAATCAGGATTGGCAGACTGTGATGTGTGAATTTGCACACATACAGGGACTCGGAACAAGAGGGAATCTTGTTAATTTAGCCAAGACATTTTAGATGGTCTATGCCTACAATTCAGTGCTGTTCAGTAAAAGGGACTTTCTCCTGGGTGTCTTTAATGTCACATTCCATTTATGTTTGTAATAAATGCTGTAACTTGCTTCCCTCTCCTCTGTCCCACAAAAAAAAAAAAAAAAAAAAAAAAAAAAAAAAAAAAACCAAACAGAGAGGAATTTCTTGCTAAGCCTTTGATAACAGCTCTTTCTTTTTGCTCCAGATAACTTCAAACGAGAAGCCCTCAGAGAGCCTGAAGAATGATGGTGATGCTCTTATCCAAACTCTAGAGAGCTTGGCCCAAACTGCCAGGTGAGTTCCCTCAGGCTTCCAGGAATTTCCAGGGCTGAAAGCACTCTCCTCCTCTTTTGTCTATGTCTTCTCCTGTAATCACTTTCTGTGCAGTATGAGCTTCTCAGGTTTCTGTTCCTGGCCCCTGTCCCTACACTGCTCTTTTCCAAACTCCTCTCAGTCGGAGCTTGCTGGTGTTTTGGCCGCGGCGGCAGCGTGCTTTGATCCCCGGCTGCGGTGCGCTGCACGGTCTGGCTCACTGTGTGAGCACGTGTTGATTTTTTTTTTTTTTTTTTAATATATTTATTATTTTATTCCAAACACTTGGTCTCTATAAAGAGATACAGGTCAGTGGTTCTTGGTGGGGTGGGCTAGATGCACAATGCGATGTTTGTGCCCTGTTTTGAAGTGATTGTGTTTGGTGTGCTTGCAAGCTGATTGCTTTCAAATGCGCAGCTGAAGAACAGAACCGATTTTGTTTAAGAATACCTGTGGCTTCTCTGAGAAGGCACAAAACTTAAGGGAATGCCATGGCCTCCTCTGCAAGATCAGAGGTGCTAGTCCCAACAAATTGGCCAAACCTCGGCTCATCTCCCGTAGATTTCCCTTGTCTAATCCCCCTTGGACATAGGAATGAATGAATGACTGTTCTCTGTCCCTCAAAAAAAATTTTACACTCTTGCCCTGAGTGGTTAAGCTGCATTTCACTCCTGGTTGAACTAAAATTGATAAAGAAATTGTAGTTTATGGATCAGTTTTTGAAACACTAAGATAATCTTTTCAGTGCTCTTTGTGCTCTCAAGTGCAGGCTTTATATGGGTCAGTTGTTCAGGAAAATTGACTCCCTGACATTATGGCAGGGTGTACCCTGTGTTGGAAGGCAGCGGGGATGTGGGTAGATGTGGAGAGGAAATACTGGGACATGGTGGGTATAAGGAGATGCACACCGAGGACTAACCAAACCTGTCGAGAACAGTCTGCATCCCTCTCGCATACTCAGCTGCTGACTCACAGGTTTTCGTATGACACATTAAATTATCTAACTAAAATTAAATGTCAGCTCTTCCCCAGGGAGACACTGGCACCGCCACTGAAGATCACAGTGGGAAAAGACATGGTTTTCTTATTTTAGAACTAGTTTTCACTCTGTCTCATAGCATTTCAGCCTTGGATGCACTAAAGAGCTCAGATGCTGTCTTTGACTCTGCTTTTCTGGCTTTCTCTAGTTGTCTGTTATCTCTGCATTTCTGTACTCAGAAAGCCACATATTACAGAGCCCAGAATAAACAGCACTCTCTCTTTACTTGACACAAGATGCTCAGTAGACCAGATTCTAGCTGATGCCTATGACAAGTGAGTTGATATTTTAGGGAAAGCCAAGTTCCTTTGCTGTGCTGAGCTCCCACATGGCAGCAGCAACAGGGGAGCCCTGAAGAACTCACAGATTTAATTTCCTCTCCTCCCCTTCTTTGGGGAACACATGTCCCTATCAATTTGCCTCCAGAGGAAACTGGGAGGGATTCAGCCTGGATCTTGGGGCTGTAATGGACTTAGACATAGATAAATTGGCAAATGGGAAGGCAGGAGAAGCCTGGGATTAGCAAGCTTAATCAGTTTTAGCCCAATAGACGTTTTGTTTCTGGAGGTTATGGATGTTCTGCCATCTCCCCAGATTCCCTTACGTGGCATCTTTCCCAGAATATACTTTCTGACCTCATAAACTTGGTCTCCTCACCTGTGCTTTGAACCCTGTTAAGAAGCCTCTCTGTAGCCTCATGCAGAACTGGAAATGTTTTAGAGAAGGCTACAACCAAGATCCTGGATCTGAGCCATCCTCTGAGTAGTCTGAACTCCCAGGCCCTTCCACCCACACACTGTCCCTGGGTTGAAGTGACTGTGGAGTGGTTTTGCTTTGCTCATTTTTTAGACAGGTTTCAAACCTTTTGCTCTGCCTGTGTGGCAGGAGGAGGATACCAGCCAAGCAGCCACGTGCCGAGAGGGGCACTGCTTGGACCGCAGGCTGCTGTTGGTGCTCTCCTGCTGCCATGTGGCAGCCGTGGGTTGCCAAACTCCCAACTCTGCGATACATCCTCAGCTACTCAGAACAGGGAGTTTTGACAGTGAGACATAACCAACCCATTCTGCTTAGTAGCTACATGGAATCAAATCTACACTTTAAAATGTGGGACTGTAGCCGTTTATTTTTCAGTGAAGAGAGTTGCCAAGATGAGTTTGTTTCGGATGATAATTAAATTTTCTGGTTTAAACTGCTGCTTATTAAGACATTGGCTTACACAGTGAGGACTGATCATTTGTTTTTGCTGGCTAGCTCTGCATTCCCCAAAACATGGAGTGTCGGTGGGTGCTCGTCATTAGCAGCAACTGAGGAAGTTGCAGATTGGTCTAGTGTCCTTTCTAAGCTAAAGACGAGGGATGGTACTCTATAAAAAAACTTGTTTCTGTGGACTAGCAGTAATGTGTTAAAACCTCTGTCCCAATGCTAGAAAAAATATGTTTCCAGAAGGAAAAATTAGGCAAAATACGTGTAATAAAAACTTAGGAGAGGAAGCAAAGGGTGAAGATCCCAGCATTCAATCCCAAACTTGCAGAGCCATGTATGGTGGAGCAGTTGGTCCTCCTGGCGGGAGGTGGGCAACACCTGAGTGGAACTGCCTCCCTGCGTGGAGCTGTGCTGCATTGAGGGCTGTGTATGTGAAATCACATTTTTCTGTCAAGCTGAAAGTGTGCATGTGTGTAGTCCTGGGGTGGCACGATGAATTGCATCTTTTTACAGAGGAGATGATTGAGTGACGTAGCAGCTACTATGAATGTGAGGTGAAATTTGTTTTTACACAATCATAGAATCATAGAATCATAGAATA
>NW_010295091.1:0-36740 GCF_000700745.2 Antrostomus carolinensis
GGTTGTCCCTGGGTGGGACATCCCGGCTGGGTGAACGAGTGTCCTTCCTGGCACAGCGTTTCATGGACGTTGGCATGGGCAGCTCTCTTACCGTGAGGCTACCTCTACACAAAGATGATTTTTTTTTTTGGTTGCTTGCCCAAACATGCGGGTTTGATTCCTAAAAAGTCCCAGGGCATCTCCTGGGGCCCCTTCCCCATGGAGTCCGAGTGATTCTGAAGTGAGCACTTGTATTTGAGGGAGTCAAGCGGTGGCTTTCACCCTTCTTCAGCTGTGGGTCCGTAATGCTTTCCACTGGCAGTACAGATCACTTCGGGAATACCTCAAACGTGACATTGACTATTTTGCTTTTCTTAGTGACCTTTTCCAGATCACTGGGAAGATATTCCCAGGCAACCCCCAAGATGTTCACTGCCTGAAAATCACTGAAAAAAACCCAAGAATGAGACAGAGAAAAGTAAAAACAGAAAGGGGAAATCCAAACAGAACAGGGCAGAACTTTAAACGGTTTGAGGATCAAAACTTGAAAGTTGGGGCTTACAAAGGGCCTAAAAACACGAGAAAGAGGGAGGAAACACACACAAATCACGTCTGGCTTTGTCGTATTTACCACTGAGATTGCTAAAAACAAGTGTGAGGTTCCTCAGTCTGTGCTGGTTTTGATGGCAGCCAAACTAGATTGCTGCTGATGAATTGCTCAGCTTCATTCATGAAGATGAAACTTTATGATTGATAAAGCTTTTTGTTGCGTTATATATATATATTTTTTTTCCCCCCTCTACATCTTGGGTGATGCACAGGATTTGAAAGGCGCTTACCATAGTGTCATAACACTAAAAAACCGCTACCATTAAATTCAGGCTTTCACTGTTCTTTCACTGTCAAAACAGTTAAAATTATTAAAAGAAATAATATTAAACATATTAAAAGAAATAATACAATAATATTAAACATATTAAAAGAAATAATAACATAAATAGTACATGCTTTTCACTACTACTAGCTGGTATGGAAATTTTCTTTAATGTATGTTACTCATAGAAGGGAAAGCGGGAGGGAGGATAAGGAAGATTTGTAATATCATAGTAGTTTTTATTCTGTTTAGAGTCTCAAAAATCACTTTACAAATCATGGATGCCCTGTTTGCATACAGGCTGGGTGCAAATAGGCACTAACTGGATTAATAACAGTCTGTTAAATTTAACATTACAGTGAACATCAGGAATGAATTAATCTGAAACCCTTTGGTAACCAGCACAGCTACTTAAACGATGTCCTTCGGTGCACACAAATATTCGTACGCTATATGCAGAAGGGGTGGGGAAGCCGAGCGCCTTTTCACAAAGGAGGTTCTGTTCTCAGTAACATGATTCCAGTTAGTCCTGGCCAAAGCAGTAATGCCTACAGCAGTTATGACAAAGGGAAAGTATTTTCAATTTGATGGGGTTAGCTCTCTTTTTGTCTCATCATTGCAGTGCTCTTTCATAAAGAAAAGAAAGGTGAGGGGAGAGGGTTTGGATGCTGACAGTTTGAATTTATGATGTGTGAAAGAATGCCTCGTGTGTGAGTGGTATGTAAGACGTGAAAGTGTAATATTTTCAAGGTTTGGAACAAGGGAAAGAAAACCTATGTTGTGATAGCAAATATGGAAGAGAAATTCCAGGCATTTCTTTAAACATGAAGTTGATACACTGAACACTGTTCTGCTGAAAGCAAGAGATGTCCAAATACCTTGTCCTTGTCTGTTTCTGGTTTAAAACTCATATTTCATTTATTTGATTGGATGGTTTGACACTTGATATATTTTCTGTCGAACTTTATTCTCCCATGTAAACCTCACCATCAGTGGAAAAAACATGCTGATCCATAAATAGCAAAATTTTTTGAACCTGTTTTTCTGTGACTGGTGACCTGTATCCCCCTCACCCCACTGCCTTTTCCTTGCAGCACTTATCTCCCAGCTCATGCTTTCATTTAAAGACTCATGCTCTCAATTCTCTCCAAGTTCAGTTTCAATATCCCTAAAATATCTCCGGGGCAAGAAATACTTTGGGTTTTGGAAGTGCTTGTTTGTACATTGGTCTGCACGTGGTGTTTGGTTAGCAGCAGACCAAGCAGAAACGGTAACAGTTGGTTTCCTACTGTAGCATTTCCCTTATTAGGGTGACTAATATGTGTGTCTCATTTGAATCCAGATGCTGATTTTTTGAAAATGGTAAGAATATAATTGCAGGAGACCTTTAGCTCTCTGTTAAACTTGAGTGAAATTGGCCATTGTGTTCCAAAAGTAGTTAAGAGAAGGCTGGCAGAGACCACAATTACACAACTCTTGTTTTATTTGGAAACCAGGCAAAAAGAGCTACATGTTTTATAAGCACTTGGTACCATATGCTGAAGAGTGATTCATGTGTCTTAAACTTATTGTTGGCAATTAAACAATTCATGTCTGTAACCAAGACTGATTAAAAAAATTATTTCTTATAAGTTAATCTTGGGTCAGCACTAGACTTTCACTAATGTAGTCGTATCAAACATCTTTGATTTATAATCAACATAACTTTGCAAGCAGATGTCTTCAGATTACATGCAGGTCACGTGTCGAAGTTAAATCTTTGGTCAATTTAATTTGTCTTACTGCTTTAACCTGAAATAAAGGCTTTAAAATTTAAAGCTTTCTTAAATCTAAAGTCCTAATAATCTCTTTAGCAACTCCTTTGCAGTTTTGTTGTTATATATTTGTATTATATTGCTAATTTCACAACATTTTCCTCTATGTTTTTCATTTTTTTAGACATTCTTTCTAACCTGTTTGATCTCAAGTGATGTGTTTTTAAGTGCCCCAAGGCCTTTCATCTTCTCAGTATTTGATTTCACTCACGCTTCGTGCCTTAGAACTTTGGGTCTTTTTAGTCAGAGGTCCTGAGTGGTGTGACCTCTGCCTTGGGAATATTTCACAGTAATGCTTAGACTCTTTCTCCCGACATTTCAAACCTTTCCTTGACTGGAAGGCTGGGCAACCAAGTTCTAGATGTGATAGATTGATTCACTGTATGACAAATTGTCAGTTTCCTTTTGTGTTATTTTCCCTTAGTAATATTTCACTTCTCTTTCTCTTTGTTGGTGCTACCATAGCAAAAACACACTCAGGAATATGGAAAGATCTTCAAGTCTCACTTTGGTCCCCAGTTTGTTGTATCCATTGCAGATCGAGATATGGTTGCTCAAGTCCTCCGGGCAGAAGGTAGAGCACCACAAAGAGCTAACATGGAATCCTGGCAGGAATACAGAGACTTACGAGGGAGAGCCACGGGACTGATTTCTGCGTAAGTGTTGTTACTCCTTCATTTTCTAAGTTTTCTTGTAAAAGTTTAGTGATTCTTCTGAGGGACTGCACAGATCATCTGGGAAATCAGGCTTTTCTGTGTGGGGAAATTTCTATGTCTAGTGGGGGGAAGAGGGTGGAATTTATGGTGAATTGTCTGTTCTGCTGTAAATTTTCAAAGAAATGGTAATGATGCATGGTTTGAATGTGGATTAAGCTACCTTGCATAAAAAAACTTTCTTAGGGAAAGGATACCAACTAGAGATGTCTGAGCTGACTTGCTTACCTGGAAGCAGTATTGCAGGACAGGGCTTACTAACTTTGGCTCAGCACTGCCCAAGTGTAGTTTTGTTGCTTCAGATCTGGACTGTTGCATCCAGTTGTCAGTGTGAACTTCTTGGCTCAGGTTGTCTTTAGCTTTTTTGTTCAACAAAGTGGTCCCTCAGTAGATTAATGCAGAGGAGTCACTGTGCGCTAAATTCACACTGTAGTGCATCCCCATGCAGATATTTTTGTATGTGGCTGATTCTGGAAGAATTATCTGTCTTTAAAGCTTGCATTTACTGACAGTGCATGTGGGTGTGGTTATTTGCCACTGGGAACTACTCACAGTCCCTGAAGACATAGGATGTTTATTTAGAGGGAAGCTAATACCCTGAGTCATGGACAGTCTGTTTCTTTCATGGTGGCAGAAGGCATTCCGTATCGCACTGCAGACTCAAATCTTGAGCTGCAGTTCAGGGTCAAACTAACAGTTCTTTGATATTTTGTGAAATGAGATCTTAAATCAAGATGTAGTCAGAAAAAGTCTGTTAAAGAGATTAAATTTTTTGCTGGCCAATAAGTTTTTGTGCCTTGCAGCAGCATTGCTCCAGGTGAAATAATTTAATGGGAAATACTTACATAGCAATTTAAAATAAATGCATAAAAGAGAATTGGCTGTCTTCATAAGGAATTGAAAGATATCCCTGGAACCACTCTTCCCAAATACTCATATTAAGCACGCAGATGCTACAATTCAGGTTTTTAGTCTTCAGCACAAAGATTTCAATAGGGAGCTCAGCTAAAGGAGAATCTAGCTGTAAATTGTTTATCTATAGCTACGTCTGCTATTCTATTACTTTGTAGGTTTAGAATTAGGGTAACCGAAAGTGAGGTATCAGTAATGGCATTTATGGTCCTAGCTCAGCTTGTTGATTTGTCAGATCTGGATGTGATACCTTTGATAATTAAGCACCAATTTTAGGTAAAAGCAATTTTCCAGGCTGTCCATTCGAACATTTGTTTAAAGTCATTTTAATAAGAAAATTTTGCAAATTTCTTGTCTTAGCTGCTACTAAAATAGTAATATAGAGACACTTGTCAAATTCAGAATGCTGAGTGGACAAGTTCTGTCACTCAGACCAGACATCGACTTACAGATGTATATACATGTTGCAACCTGAAATTTAACGAGGAGGTGTAATAAATACAGAATAAAAATGTAGGAGCATAGTACTGAAGATTCATTATAATAATTTTTATTTCACCACTTGCTTTCATTGAGGGATTGGACTAGATGATCTTTCGAGGTCTCTTCCAATCCCTAACATTCTGTGATTCTGTGATTTGAGATGAAACATCATAAACTGTTTCATTGTGGAGCTCTTACACAGCTAATGATTGTTAAGGAGAATTGTGTGTAGACATAATTAATAATTTCTTCTAGGGAGGGGGAACAGTGGCTAAAAATGAGAAGTGTACTGAGGCAAAAAATTCTGAAACCCAAAGATGTGGCTGTTTACTCTGAAGGAGTTAATGAAGTTATTACAGACTTAATTAAAAGAATCCATGCCCTCAGAAGTCAAGAGGACGATGGGGAAACAGTGAGCAATGTTAACAACCTTTTCTTCAAGTATTCAATGGAAGGTAAGCTCAGGCTGTAAAACATCTGTAAGGAAAATGGATGTGAGGCAGTGTGCTTATGCTTAGGCATTCTTGTGAAATGGCTTCTGCCCCATTGTGATTAATCTGAAAAGGGAAGCTTGATATTCTGCGTTCAGGGAATCCTTTTGTAGAGTCCAAAGAGATGGTACCTTGTATTAAGTGACAGTTCCTGCAGAATTGCTGGTATATAGGTGAAATGTACAATCAAGGCCCTGAGCAGTTTCAATACTCTGTATTTCTGTATGAATTTCTCAAGAGTAAAGGTGTTGACCTTCTAACAGTGTGACTTGTAAGACATGTTAATTTAACAACATACTGGCCAAATTCCAAGTGAGGCATTACTGTGTGATGTACCTAAGTACTTTTCATAGCTTAATGTGGGAAAAGATACTGCTTTTCCCTGCCTAGACGTGCCAAGTGTGGGGTTGTAATGCTTGCCTTAAAATCATCTGCCGCTGGCTACCATTAATGAAGGAATGCTAAATGGAACTCCAGCCTGAGCTAGTATGGCATTTCCTGTGTTCTTATAGAAATCTAATGGTGATTCGTATTTCATACATTCCTTTAACTGACTGCATACAACCTCATCTTGTTATATGTAGTGCCTTTTAAAAACACTGGTAGTCTTTGCTGACAGGCAGCTGAATAATTTGAGATTTGCAAGAACTTCCAAATTGCTCACCTATGAAGATACTGGATCAAATGACTGAGTGTTTGGTAAACTGACCTGAGTCTGTTCTACATTAATAATGTCTAAAAATGTCATTCAACTGAGAGTTACCAATTTTTTGGAATTTTAAACTCTGAGCTTACAGATTCACTTTAACTGATGGGTTAGTTTAAATTCTTCACATTCTTTTAGCCTTTCTTTTATAACTTGTGCCTGGCACATACTTATTTCCTGTATGAATTGCAGTTTTAATTAACTTACCCTGTCAACTGCTCAGGGAACCAATGTGTACAATTTTTATGAAAAGACCATGTAAAGAGCAAAAGAATGCATGAGTACTAGCAGTTGCTCAAAGACACACAGGACAAATAAAAGGCACAGAAAACTATCTCTCCAAGGAGGAAAATTAGGGAAGAAAGAGTGAGTTGAAAATAGCCAGATTTTAAAATTGTTTTTGTCAATAAAGAAGAAATGTGAAGCAAAGAACAGGGAAAAACAAAAGTTTCTTAAAATATGGGTGTATATACACACACACACACACACACACACACACATATATATATATATTTGAGAATTTATGGAAAGTTTGATGGAGGGCAAGATTACGGCTAAACATCATATCTATTGTACCTGGTTTTAATAGGAAAAAACAGAGAAAAAATAGTGTTAATAGGCCAGTTACTTTAATTACCTAGTTGACAGTTATTCTGATATTTCCTGGAAAGATGTGGACACACTATTAAGTAATGACTTTAAAAGCTCACCGTTTATTTTAAAACATATGATTTGATGCAAATGGCTTTGAGAAATTATCTAAATGGTTTTTAAAAATTACCTAATTGCCCCACTTTTTTTTTTTTTTTTTTTTTTTTTAGAAAAACCATTAAATAAGATTATTTTGATAACAGGAATACTTTTTGTGCCGTACCATGTGATATTTTCACAAATGAACTGGGTAATATGATCTAGATTTTACAAGTTGGGAAGAAAAATTCCTAGAAACTCGTGTTCAGAAAGTAATTAAAAACGGTTTGCTATCAAACTGAGCGGACGTTTTGGGTAAATCCAGTAGGGCAGTTTCTGTCTGCGTGCTGTCTGATATTTAATAGCTTGGGTATGTTTATAAAAACTGAGCTGAGAGATTGCAGGGATGCTAATGGATGAGTAAGAATTAATTTAATAAATGGAAGAAATCATCTGGAGTTGAAAAGAATAATAATTATTTAATAAAAATATATGTAAAGTATTGTTCTTTAGTGGGGGGAACTGGTATTTCTAGCAGGGATCACTGCAATTCTACAGATAAAACATCTGAGGAAATTATAGCAAGTCAGGAACAAGAGACAAGTCAATATTTTCACTTGCAACAGTGTCACACACTTACTGTTTTTCAGGGCCACGTGGAGTATATTGTGTGCAGTGAAATCACTGTCCAGAGTGCCAGCCCTTTATCCATTTATGGATACTCATTACTCATTTACTACCAGCTTATGACAAAGCAAGGCATAGCCACTGCTAGGAACTCCTGCGTTATCACCAGTTACCAGAAATGTCTTTGGGCTTGTCTGTCCCTGTGTGTTCAGAGGCCAGCATGGCAGGCTCAGGGTTTGTGATGCGATGCAAAACACAGCAAAGGTGCTGGAGGGCTCCTCTGCTTCTGGTGGAATTCCTGGCTGTCACCTCATGCTGAGCATTATTGACACAGTAGCCACTGTCTCACTACAATGTTTAGCTAGGCTTTCTACTGTGTTTTAAAGTTCTCTTTTATCTGCTCCCAACTGTAGTAATAACTAAACGTTTTTGGAAGGTAGTTCCATTATGTTAGCATGATAATTCCTTAAATTATTAATATGTGTATATGCATGTGTATAGCAAATTCTTTGATTTCATATGTGCAGGTGTGGCAACTATTCTGTATGAATGCCGGTTGGGCTGCCTGGAAAACAACGTCCCACAGCAGACTGTTGAATATATTGAGGCTCTGGAGTTGATGTTTAGTATGTTTAAGACCACTATGTATGCAGGTGCTATTCCCAAATGGCTTCGTCCACTTATTCCAAAACCCTGGAGAGAGTTCTGCAGATCCTGGGATGGACTCTTCAAATTTAGTAAGATTTAGTAGTAGAAAAGTTCAGCTGTATTTCTGCAGGTTCTGTGTGTGTTTGAACAGGACTTGCTGCATTTCTCTTCTAAAATTATAAGAAGACATTGTGGTAGAAGTAAATTTCATATTAAACTCAGACTGGCCAAGGGAACTGTTTTAAAAAATACTCTACTGAAAAAGTATTTTACCAGTACCCTTCAAATATTCCTTTATCTTATACTGCTTCTTTATTTGTCATCGTCTGTTTCAGTACCCAGTCCTCACTCCAGGTCTGAGTTCTTTTCCAAGGCTTTATCTTAAGCCACTTAAATTTTAATGAGGGTGGTTTTGTTGACTTCAGCAAGTTCTCAGTCAGGCACTCTGACAAATAATCACCACTGAAACTGACCAGAAAGTTAAAAAATGAGACTCTAGCAATGAATTAAACTCTTTGTGAAGTTTATATATACACGTACAAGTATGTAAGTTGACATAGAAGTACACTCCTGTACTACAATATGTTTTTTTATGAATAAACCATTCCAGGCTACTTTACCCAGCAGCTTTCATGTAAGTAAGAAGAAGGACTTTTCTTTGCAATTTTTTTGTTGTTGTTTTTTTGAAACCTTGAACCTTTTTTCCCTCTCTAATGTTAGAAAGCTGCATGCATTGTTAAAATTTATTTTATTAGCACTATTTGACTAGGCAGGTCTATGTACCACTTCTTGAGAGTAGATTCTTTAGTTTCTTAACTTTTAATATGCCTAATATATTTAATTTTTAATATGTATTGTTCTGTAATTTTTGATATGTATTGATCTGTACCTACAGTAGGCATTGGGGAATCCATTGGATGCTGATACAATAGTGTTTTCTGTGAAACATGTATATTTTACACTGCCACATTTAAATTATTTCCCATGATAAAGCACTCCTATTCCCTTTTGTGGTTTAAAAACAACAGCAGACTTCAGCTTTATTCTAACAGCAGCTGAAAAACTGCTCTTGAGGAATTTTTTCCCTTTGAAACTTGTTATGCTGTTTCTTTGTTTAATCCCTTTGTGAAAAGGGAATTAAATGTTGAGAATCACTGTATGTGATGTGTGTGTTTGTGTAGGTTTCATAAAGGAACATGTTGATTCTAGCTCTTTTTTTCTGTAAGCTCATTCTGCGAGGCATTAACTTTCTGAGGAGTTTTCCTCTTCCTCCTTTAAAGTCCTTGTTTCACTGAAGATGCTGTTTGTGTTCACTGAAGTATAAATGTGACTGTGGATGAAATTGCTCAAAATGTTGTTCACTGAAGTTTTTAAATTTTTATTATTACTGGATGCTCCTTATCTTTATCTTCAGTGTGATTCAGTTCTGTGGCTTTGACCTTCTGGTTGCTGGTAACATCTTGCAGCAGCCACTGTGTACTGACTTGCAGCATGCTCTGCAGAGTTCACCACTTCTTGCAGAGTCATCAGAAAACAAGCCAGGTGGGCATAAAAACTTGACCGTGAGCTTCCTTTGCTCCCAGTCAGAAACGATAGTCTCTTGAGTCCTTTCCTTGTGCTCAGCATTCTCATGCTGTGAGCTACCAAGGTTCCTGTCAGCTTTGTCTTTCCTTACCATGAGTACCCAAGGACCTCCACCACCACTCTATTATCTTTTCCTGAGAAAACTGATTGAAATATTTTGTCTTTTTATGGCTGTGTAGTGTAGCATAAGGGGGGAATGTCACTACTGAGTGGAACCAGAAGAAAAACAAAAATGGAGGTTTAACAATTTTTTTGAATCCCAAAGGTCAAATCCATGTTGACAACAAATTGAAGGCTGTTCAGTCTCAGCTGGACAAAGGAGAAGAAGTGAGTGGTGGGCTACTTACATACCTCCTAGTGAGCAAGGAACTTACTTTGGAAGAGATCTATGCCAATATGACTGAAATGCTTCTGGCAGGAGTGGACACAGTAAGCTTGTTATTGAGTTTTTTTGTGCACCATTGTTTTTGTAAACCAGTATCATTTGCACCTATCTTCAGGAGGGGTTATGTTGTTTATGAGGACATAATTTCTGATGCATTTAAGTCATTACTTCTTTGACATGATGGAAAATATAGCACTGTGCAATCTCTCTACTAGAATGAAATCAGTATTGTTCTGTTCTAGCTGTGGTTTACAGGAACTCATCATTTGGGAGTCAGTTCCACAGTTTATTAAATGGATAAAATAGCAATTGTCTTCACATTTGACTTAAATTTCATACATTTTCTTTTCCTAGTTTGAATATCAGGTTGGTATTTGTGCTTCTTTAGGTAGACCACAATAGAAAAGGCTGCTGAAAATTTAGTGTGAAAAATACTGATCAATAAACTTGTATGTAGAATTTGGTGAAGGATTTTTACATATGGGTAACTAAATCAACTGGGACACATAGGTTATGGACCAGATACCTGGTTTGTGCTGAAGTCCATTAGGAGGGGAGTGTTAGGCCAGCACTAATAATGTAGGTAAGGCATTAAGTTTGCCACCTGTGCTTGTGCTGGCAACATACGATCTGAGGCAAAGAGCTGTGGTGATGGGGCTCAGCATTAATGAGGTGAGCCCGAAGTGCTGTGTGGGACTGTTTAATAGTCTTACAGTTGAAAAGATAAAAATAAGGAAAAAAGTAAAGTAGTCTTAAAGTTAAAAAAACCCCCAAACCTCTCTGGATAATTGAATTCAGATTTTTTTGATTTAAGAAAGTTTGTGAGGTTTCTGAAGAAAGAAACCAAAACCTAAGAGTAATATTTTTGAATTCCAAAACAAGGAGCATATGTAAAGCTTATTTATATGCTGAAGATTATTCCATTGGTTAAATATCCCAAGGGCTTATAAGTTTGGAGAGCTTTTTGATATTTTAGTTCTTAAGTAAAGCACAGTTATTCATCCCATTCATTTTCTAATCTTTCAGACCCTTAATTTTCCATTTTTAGTGCGTGAGAGAGTTTTCATTAAACTAAAAGGACAGTGTTCAAGGTCATGCCAACAAGAGTTTCTCTTTCCATTTGACTCAGCTTTCTCAGCTGGCAACAATCATTTTGTGAGGGGACGGTACTTCTGATTTCCTCATTTCCAAGTACAAGACAAAAATTGAGGGAACCTTTTTTCCCCTACTGCTGTCACTTCAGGTCTCATTTTATCATAGAAAATGAAAGAGGTTTAGAGGATCATGAAAGCATTCAAGGCAAATTCTGGCTACAAAGCATTTTGGCTGTCCCTGGAACAGTGCTAATTTTTAAGAGGTTATGAAGGAGCTGGGAACCTGGGAAGAAGCTGTTTAAGAAGAAGTTCTGTATACAGCTGGCACATTTGCCAGCTCCTCTGAGCTCTGAGAGAAATAGGGCAGGGTTGTATTTCAGTAAGGGACAGCCACTCAATATCACAAGAAGAAAAAAAGAAAGGTTCTGAGAATTATACTTCTAGTATTATACCCCAGTTTGCAGAAAAGACATAAAAGATCACCGTCACAATGAATTTGCATTCTAAATTGACCTTAAATGTAAGTCCAAAATGAGACATTTCCAGAAGTTGAGTTTTCTACCCATACACTTTTATAATCTTAAGCTTTTTTGTGCCAATGAGTGAGAAGCTGAAAATAAAACTGTTTCATGCCTAGAAAGTGAAAATGGTTGTCTGTCTTCATTATACAAGTTGAAAAAAATACATTTAAAAATAATTCAAGAAAATTGGAGCTTAAAATTTTTCTCTCTTCAGTGCTGTAAGATACTAAGAGCAACATAGGTAAGGAACAGAATGATTACATTGTCACTTTCTCTGCCATACTTACTCAGGAACATTGAAAATAATACATTTTTCATTGTAAACTTTCTGTCTTCAGTGATGGTTGTGAGGAAACAGGGTCAAGAAAGGCATTTGCTTAACCTTAATGTCTTGGGTGCAGCTGACAGTAGAAGCAAAATGTCCTGAGTCTGTCTGGTATTTGAATGGAATAGTCCCTGAAATCCAGGTAGCTTAAACACAGGGACTCATGGTTAAATGAATGGTAAATATTGGATCACAAATAAAGAGTTTAAATACTCAAATTAGTTCCATGTTAGTACAGATGGAGTGAGTTCTTGCTCTCAGAGTTGTATCCTAAACCACAACTATAGATTGAAGTGCATTTTTCCCACAGGAGGTGAAAGAGGATTAGGTGATCGGTTCCTTTAAATAATTTTGTGCTCAAAGCTGAACTGTTTTCTGCCTTGAGTTCTGTTTCTTCCTTCAGACAAAGTACTTTTAAATTATTTTTCACACAGTACCTCTTTTCTGGAGCCCTGATGATTATAGAATCATTAAATGTGTGTGTGGGGGGGGTATATTTTAACATTTTGGAGCCATTTTAAAGATTTAAGCTCCTCTTTGAGCTTCCCTAGGACAGCTTTCAATAGGATGCTGAATTTCAGTCAAGTGGGAATTTTCAAGAGGTAAGAAAATGCCAGTCGTGGTGCAGTATTCCTTACTAAAGGATAAAGTATAATCTTAGCAGTGATAATATCAATTCTGTTGTGTGGATGCTATGAGGAGACCACCATATGCTTAAAAGGGGTTGGTAATGTTTTGAGTACTGTTCTCTTATCTTGTTTCCTGTGAAGTGTTTTTGTTGGGAAGGAGGGTGAAACACATATTGAAAACTAACAGTTAACTTAATCCATTGCTGTTTAGAGTCTTTATGTTTCAGTATTGCTTACGGAGTTTTGTTTGCATTTGGTTTTTCTGTTGCTTTTAAACATTTCACTGGGAAAATATCAGTGTGGCTTGTTTTGATATGTGGGGGATTTTTAGATGGAAAAGGGATGAAAGAGGGAATGGTGAGCATCCCATTGAGTCCAGATGTGAATCATTGCCAGTCTGTTTTATAACTTTAAATGTACAAAACACATGGTTGAAAACTGATTGTTTTTCTTGGCTTGAAATTATTTTTAATCTAATCTTGTTGGACTTGATGATGATGGTTGTAGTTTCTTCCTTAGACTTCTTTTACTTTGTCCTGGGCAACATACTTGTTGGCAAAGCACCCTGAGGTTCAGCAACGTGTTTATGAGGAAATAGTCAATAAGCTGGGGAAAGACCAAATTCCTGTTGCTCATGATGTCCCAAAATTGCCTTTGATTAGAGCTGTTCTGAAAGAAACCTTGAGGTAAGTAGCAGGTTACTGCAATCATTAATTAAAAAATTTAATTCCATGTAGTTGTAACAGATTTTGAGTCCATATTAATGTTTGTATTTAGTTGTTGTTACTGCTGTTTGCTGCTTCTGCTTTTATATATTGTAGCAGTGTTGTGTTCAAGGATGCCCAAGCAATGAAATGTGTTAGCTCATATAATGTTTTTAAGTAAGGTAGAAGTTGTATCACTTATGTAGGACATGTCTGTTAAGGTAAGTAATTGAAAGCTTGATTTTCGCCTTTTAAGTATTAGTTTGTATGATGGACTTGTAACAACCTTCTCCCCCAAACACCACAAGTGGTACTTTGCAGTGCCACTGCAATAATTTTAAGCTTCTTGATTTAAATTGAAGGCATGTGACATGCTTTTTTTTTCTTTTGGTATGTTTATAGGAAGTGTTCAAAGTGAGGTGAGGGGAGTAAGAGGATTTTAGAAAAGACATTAACAAGGCTTTTTCAGCTCCCAGTAGTGCTAAAACCAGCTTGACCAGCTGGTTGCATGTTTGTACATGTGTAAAGCAAATAAATATATAGACCAAATAGCTCAACTTCCAGTTACAAGTAAATACCTTTTCTCAGTTATTAATCAGATTCTCACAGATGATTCAAGGGCTATGAATCTCCAAGGTGTTCTGTACTTTTGAAAAACCCTTTTGTTGTGAATGCATATTGCATTCATATTGCATATTTGTGAATGCAAATTGGCATCTAAAGTTTTAAAGTTGTATTAGTTACTACTGTTGAACTTTTCAGAAATATTTGTCTCTAGGTTATATCCAGTGTTGCCAGGAAATGGAAGAGTGACCCAAAAAGACTTGGTCATTGGAGGATACTTGATACCTAAAGGGGTAGGTTCTATTGCAGTCCTCTGCAGAGAACACAGTTTCATTTTTGTGTATAAAATGTGATTTCTTACAACATGCATACACTTTATTGATTTCAAAAGATTTCACCAAGCTAGAACATTAAGAGGAAAGTATTTCAATAATACCCATTTATATGACAAAAATGGATTTTATAATTGACTTGTTGCTGTTGGGCTTTTTTTTAGATTTGGGTCCTTACCTGCTAATCAAATCTACCATGATGAGTACTTCTTAATATTCTTGATGGTAGAGTCTATTGATAACATCTCTGTGCAATGTTACAATTTGATTAAAAAACCCATTTATTATTCTTGCAGTTTTATAGTTTTTTTGCCTTTTAATTATCTCTGTAGAAAGAGATTAATTTCCTTTTTGAATTATGAATCTTTCTTTTATACTATTCAAGGATTACACAGAGATCATAGTAGAACAGTGTAGCTCTGTTTTAAATAACAGCACTTCTGTGTTAGAGCAACACAGCTTTAAAACTGTCAGGATTCTTAATTCTTAATATACTTATTTAAATACTATTCAACACCCATTTCCCGCTCCTTTCCCCCAGATTTATTTGGAAACATCATCACATCAATTACTGCTGTTTTTTTCCCCCGAGTTTGTTTTTCCTTCTCGTCTGTTTTTTCCTTTTTCATTGTCTTGTACCTCTCTCCTACCTTTCTTTCGTACTATATTTTTGAGACAATTCCCAATACTTGTGACTTTTGTTCCCATCTCCTTCCCCACTGCATCTTCCCTAATATATCCAGTTAAAACAATTTGAATACTCTTTCATTTAACTAGTTGAGAAGGGGATCTGATTTTCTAGGTATCCTTTTTTATTTTAGAATTACTCAAAAATACTTAATTTTTATCACCTCGTATTGCAGTAATTACAAATGCTTTTTAATTTTGTTATGTGTATTGCAGTTAGCTAAATATAAATATAATTTATTTCCTCAGACACAGCTGGCACTCTGTCATTATACTACTTCATACAGCGAAGAAAATTTCTCAATGGCAAATGAGTTCCGACCTGAGCGCTGGCTGAGGAAAGATAATTTGGACAGAGTAGACAATTTTGGTTCCATCCCCTTTGGTTACGGCATTCGAAGTTGTATAGGAAAAAGAATTGCAGAGCTGGAAATTCATCTTGCACTGATTCAGGTTAGAACTATGTGACAGCATTACAAGAAGAATAATATATTGGTATGATTCTTTTCTATGTATACAGTTTCTGGATCTCTCACAGTGCACAAAAACTTTGTTTTGGAGTATTGTCTGGCATACTCATCCTGCAAAGGCTTAAAAAATTGAAAATAATCATGCTTGAATTGTAGCGTAGGAGTCAAACTACATTGCAGAGGAAAAATTCTGTACAGTACAAATGAAGTAAAACTAGAGGTAAGATTGTTAAGGAAATACGCGGGTTTAGTACTGAAGGTTTTTGTAAGCAAATTGGTTGCCTTCTTAGTTTCAGTATTTTAGCTACAAAGAATTCAGTATTTACAAAGACATAAAAAAAGTTTTTATATCCTTGTACTGACCACAACTTTATGACAAATAGTAGAATTATTCTGTGTTCTGTGGTTTTCTGTCTCTTCTTGTTCTTTCTTCCAACTTTATTATCATTTTAGGTATACACAATTTATAGTTATATAAGTAGTTAGTGCCTATTGATATATGTTGTTTTCCTTTGCTTCATATCATAAAGAACGCTTTCACAACAGCTCCTACTTTTTGTCATTTACAAGGCACCCTTTAACTCAAATCCCGAGCTCAGATTGTGCAATCAAAACTCAAAGATTTGGAAACTATTTATAGTTACTTAACTATAAAAATATTTAGACCCATTATATGTATTCAAAGCAAAGCTTGATTGAATTTGCCTTAGAATTTCCTTAAGTAAACTCCTAAAGCAATCTCTGAACAATTAGCATCTGTCTTTTGGAACTCAGAGTGAGATAGCTCTCAGGGGGGTGGACAAAACAAACATATTTGCATCTTTTTGAAAGGGAGGGTCAAGGAAGTAATAGAAAACCTGCTTTTGTTTTCTGGAAAAAAACTAGAACTAAATAGCACATAACCTATTTAAAAGACTTCGAGATTATATTTAAGTGATTTAAAAATAGAAACACATGAAGCATGGAGCTGATTAAGAAGAAATTGTTTCAGACCAGTCTGATTTCTTTCTTTGACTTGATCAGTTACCTAATGTGGTGGATATAAAATAAATAATATATTCTGACTTCAGGAAGTATTTTCACGTCGTATACATTGTTCTCACAATTAAATTAATAAAATTTGTTCCAGATGGAAGTACCTATATATTGCATGCACAACTGGTTGGAAAAAAGAAATAGCTGGAGGCAGTAGCTGTCAAATGTTTGCTGTTGAACTGGGAAAGCGTTTAATTAAAATTCTATAAAAGTCTGTCCTGCATTTAATTTAGGTTGGTATTTTCATTAACAGTGTAAATGATGGATTAGAGAATACTTTTAGAGTTTGCATAGGAAACTAAGCTGACATGAATTTAGTTAAAATCAGAGAATGTGAATATAGAATTATGAAAAAATGCAGAAATGTTCTAGAATCAACACAAAATTTTTCAGTAAGGATGGTTGCAAGTTACTGCTGTTGAGAGGAAATCAAATGTATAAATACAAATTGCTGACCAACTGGCTGGGTAATTAGCATCATGGAAACACACTGGAGGGATATAGTAAAAAAATCGGTCAACAATAATGATGCACTTTCTCACAAGGCAGTGTGATTCTGTGGTATATTAACAGTGTTAACAAACATGTTGTATGTCAGAAAGAGGAGTTAAATTACTCACTCTAACCAAACACTGGCAAATCCTCAGCTAGACAATGATATACAACCAACCCTGTGCACTGCATTTAAGGACAGTATAGTCAAACTGGAGGAAATTTGGAAGACAGGTTTGAAAAAGAGAAGAATGAGACGAAAATTTGATCAAACATCTAATACTGAAAAGGTAGTTATGTATAGGAAAATAATGTATTGTTCATCATGCTTACTAGGAGAAGGATAGGTTTTTTTAGTTTATAGGAGAAGTTAAGGGTGTTGCAGTATTTCCTTCTTGAAAGTTTAAAAATAGATAGCTGAGGCATTCTATGTTCAGCTTAAAAACAGGTGAGATAAATATCTTGAAGTTTGTTTTAGCCCACAGTTTCTGTGATTTATATTTGCAACAGATTCAGTTTCATTAAATGTATGGAAATAGAGGTTTAATGTATAGAGAACTTGTGTGACTATAGTGATTCTGTTCAGGAGAGGTTCTAATATTTGACTCCTTGAATTATGATTGTTTCATTTGGTGCACTGTGCAGCTGCTGTCTTGTGTTTGTTTTATTTCCTTCTTCCCAGGAAGAGCAATGTGTGTGATGGGATTGAGACTCTTTTATGGCTTTGTTTTATAATTGCATATATTCATTTATATTAAAGTAAGTGAAATAAAAAACACATGGAGAGGAAGTTCACCAGGTTTGAAAGAGACTATAGTTTCTTTGACAGTTCAGACTCTTCAATCTAGTTGTGTGGAAATTCTTCAGAAAGATCTGGCTCAGTCTTCCCTCAGTCAGAGCAGGAAGCTTTTGAACTAGAATCTTCACCTTGTAACAATTGTTTTTTTCTTTCCTGTGTGGGAGTCGTAACACTTAGACTCCACAGAATGTGCAACAGAAATTTTGTTTGTGAGTCTGTTATGCTGTCTCTTCATCTGTACTTTTGCAGCTTTTCTAATGCTTGTCCTGTTTATCTTCACAGTTGCTTCAGAATTTTGAGATTAAAATTTCTCCCAAAACCAAACCAGTTCATGCTAAAACCCATGGACTTTTGACTCCTGGAAACTCCATCAATGTGAGATTTTCTGACAGAAAGTGAGACTCAAATGTTTTGGAAATACATGTATGATTTTCATGGGAACAGACTTGCATCGTATGGATGTTTAATCACACTTGTTCTCTGGTTTATAGGTATTTGGCAAAATGATCAAGTATTATGTTCTGCTTTAGTTCTAGCAGTACATAAGAGAAATTACCTCTCTTATAGACGATTACACGGATAATTACACAATTCCTTCTTGCACTGAGAATCTCCTTTTACCTGGAAAGATATCTAGTAATAACAGCACATGCATTGAAAAAAACAAAATTAAATTCAGACATGAGAGTATCATTCAGTGGTTTTGTTACACTGCTTTGTCATAAAAGTCAACTACTCAGTGAGTCTATTTGAGGGCAAGAGGATTAGTATTTAATATGTGAAAATTAGATGCATTTATGAGTGTTTGTTTTCCTGTTTCTTGCCCTCCAGTGTTTTTTAAAAGTTTCCACCTAACATTGGAATTATGAGACTATTTTTTACTCGTTTGTAAAAACATTTACTCAGCATGTATTAAAAAATTAATACAGTAATATCAAAAGTAAAGATAGAAAAAATACAATTTAGGTCACTTTGTTTAGTCTCAAAATGCAGAACAATTAAAAATTTATCCAAACATAATCCCCATAAATGTTTCTATGTAATTTTTAAAAAAAATTTAAAATCTTAAAAATGAGAGTTTAAATGTCACGTTGTCATGTAGAGTTATGAACCCAGATGTTGTCCTCATCACCAAAGCATAAGCTTAGTGGAACCGCACAAGCCACTTTCACTGTTCTAGCTAATATTATGTCAAAACCAAATGTAAATAATAAAAATGAAGTAGTTGTTACATTTTTGTCATTTAATTAAAATACTACTATTAACTATCTTCACAGTTCTTCAACAGTAAGAACTGGAAACTTCCCATTGTAACATGCTGAACCCATAGGCAGGAGCACAGTCGCCTTCTGTAGGATGGAAATGTGACTACTGAAGTATTTGGAGATTTTTTTACTATCTACTGTCTAATACGAACAGTGGACACGTGAAAGGGTTTTTTTAAATTATTGTTTTATTTTTCCTATGGCAACTACCAGAAAAGTCTCTCTTGCATGATACTTTAGTCTCTAGTATCACTGCACTAACCTTACATTCTCATTTTTGAGAGAAACCTTATACCTTTGGGTCCATGTTATACTTTGAACAACACTCAAACCTGCATATCTTAATATGAAATTAACTATGTAATTATGTATAGTTAACTGTTTACATTTCAGGCTCTGACTGTTGTTTGTGAGGTAGTTTACATATTGATAATCGTAAACTGTTCAGCCATATGCAGAGTTAGAAAAAAGTTGTGTAACTCAGTTTTTAAAGTGACATCATTTTTCTTTGCTCATCTAGCTATAAGAAGTCAGAGACAGGTTACAAATTAAATAACACATTGTAGTTTTAATGGTGAATATTAAATTCCCCATAGCTGGCTACTGCAGTCAGGTTGTATTGTTTTGGTTACTTTTTGTAGTGCCTTTTCAAGGTCTTGACAAAAGAAAAATGAAAAAATCTCCTTTGTATGGATTTCGTATATAAAATAATAACACTAAACAAAATCTATCTCATCTGTGAGAAGATTAAATGTTTACATGATGACTAAAATGTTAATCCTGTATTGAGCATATATACGTACTATAAGAAAAACAGGTAATCTGTGGAGGGTTTTTTCCTTGAATAAGCTTGCCTTCTGATGCTCTTTTCCAGGGCTTCACATTACTCCCTTTTTTCTTTCCCATTGTTATTTCCAATTGTCCCATCTTAAATAGAATGAAGAGTTGTATTTGCCAGAGCCAGCTGACATCCCAAAGGAGATGTTTTGCAAAGGTCTGTTTAAAAGTCTGCAGATCGCGTATTTAACTCCATAACTCTGCCTGGTTTTGTTGACTTGGGGACCAAAGAGCCCAAGCCTTGAATCCAAATGTGGATTCTGTATGGTGCCTTTTGCATTGTCACAGCATCACTAGAAACCAGCCATTACTATGGTGCAGTACAGTTGCTACTTGAGATCAGTCCCTAAGTAATACATCACTGTAGAAGAGGCATTCTAAAATGCTCTTTAAATCATTTGAGTCTTTTCATGAAAACAGAAAGCCTGTGATTTGTTTTAATAGAGCATCTCTCCATGTAAGTTGTCTTTTATACATAATAAAATATTTATACAGAATTTACAAATCCTGGTTCTTATTTTAATTGCTATTTATAATTGCATTTTTTCTTTAATGTCTTAAAGTTTTTAACTTGTTGGATAGAACTGGAAGATTCACTGCTACATGGGAAATTACTAGTTCAGCTAGAAAAGGTGGGGATTCATACAAGAATTTAAGGTGTGTAATGATCTGGCTGAAGGAGAGATAGTATTATGTTAAGAGTACCGTCATTCTGGAAGAAAGTTACTGGCAAAGTTACTCAAGAAATACCCTAGGACTGATTCTAATGTAATGTTTTGATTAATGATAATTGCTTAATCCATAGTAGAGTATTAATGATACAAAGAGTGAAGGCATAAAGTATTAAAAAAAAAGAAAAAAAAGCAACAACAACTCAGAATGTAATAGAGATGAGATGGAATTTAGTAGCAAAAGACATGTATGTAGGGAATAAAAAGAGTTTGAGGAGCTCACCAGTTGCAAATGAAATGTGTAGAGGAAGACCTAGGTAATCACAGATGACTAGAAATTGCAAGTCTGTTGGAATAATGAAAAATACAGCCCAGAGTGTATGAGATGAGATAGGGGAAAAATAGGTGAGACTGCATCTTAAGTGTAATGTGGAGGGTGGTTATATGTTCAGGAAAGGTGGATCTGAGTTGAACAGGTAAGGCGACTACTAAGATTATCAGCTTAAAGTTTCTGTGAGTGGAGAACTTGTTATACTGCAATGCCTTTTGCTGTGCCTTCCTGTGGTTTAAGCAGACCATAAACTTGCAGATCAAGCCCTGGCATATCTGGAAGCTTTGTAACCATGGGCTTTGTTTCTTTGGACACAAAACAGTGCTGATTTGATTACACTCCTTCCAGTTGGATTAGATAGCAGGTAGTGGAAACATGGATGTCTGCAAGAGACTAAATGTATCCTCAAAAACATTCACATAGTTAGTCTAGAAAAGTGACTGTTCAGAGAGGAGATACATGTTCTCTTCAAATACCTTCAAGTTAAGGTGTTAACTCCCTAAGGTAAAGGGCAATGCTTACCAAAAAAAACCCAAGTACTGCCAGCTAGCAATGAATAAACTGGTATAGAAAGTTTCAAGCCATCAGAAGAATTAAATGTTAGAATAAATTTACTGTGAGAAATGGTGAAGACAGAAAAAAAAAAAAAAATCCCCACCAGCCATGAAATGATGGACCAGAGTGAAAAGAATTCTATAAAGTGATTGTTTAACTAGAATCACTGTATTCAGTCAGACTGTTCTCTGTTTTTTCTTACTCTGTTGTAGGTACATAGATGTGGAAGGAATCTTTAAGATCAGTGCTGAAGTAGTCACAAGTCCAGCAGTTTTATGCCAGTGGTGAATGAAACTTATGAGCTCCTTAAATACCCCAGCATTGAGGTGACTATGAAGATAGAGAATAGCATTGCCTGGCAACTGTGAACATGAGAGCAGTAGGCACTGGGGGTGTGTTTGGAGCTAGAAACAGAAGAGTGTGCTGTCATGCACGGACTGGGGAAGGGGAGTAGGAAGGCCATGCAGAGTGGAGGCTTTGGGGCTATACCAAATGGTCTATAGAAGCCTAGATGAGAGAGAAGGTAAGGAACTGGAGAAGGTAAGGAACTGGAGAAGGTAAGGAACTGGAGAAGTGAGCTGTGGGCTGCATGTAGGACTGGGGAGGATGAGAGAATGAGAGAAATGGGATGAGGCAAGAGCAGTTTGGGTGCCTGATGTGTGTGCTATTTGCCCCATACACCAAAAAAACCCCCCAAAACAAACAAAAAAAAAACCAAAACCACTACTATTTTTGGTAGATCATTGAGGTTTGGTAGATCATTTAGTAGTTTGGTAGATCATTGAGGTTTTTCCTTCCTGTTATGTTGTCCCATAATGCTCATAACTTAAAAAAAAAAAAAAAAAAAAAAAAAGTATCATATGATTACTAAAGATTTACATCTTTGGTAATGTCAAACTTCCCCTGTGCATGATTAGAGAAAGACTCTGAAGGGATATAAGCAATCAGTAATTCTCTGTATTCCAGAACAATGTTGGTTGGCACTGGCAGGCTCCCATGGAGGCAGATGCACTGAAGGATTTTTCACCTCCTGAAGTGTCAATAAGAAGATTTACAGGGTCATGTGAAAAGCAGATGCTAAGCTGATTTAAAATGCTACCAAATTATAGTCACAGCACTGTACAGCTAGTTAGGACAGATGTAAATACATATGCCAATGCAGTCACTATGGTAGACAAATCCAACTGGTCTTACACATTGGACCCTTCTGATTTTTACAAGGAGATAATCTGTGTCATGGGCTGTATTTATTGAAGCAACTATGGTTCCCTGGAATGTGGGTTGGAAAATATTAGGGAAGAGATTCAAAGTTGCTGGATACTTCTTATTCATATTTAGGTTATCATCTAGATTTTAGATGTGAAGGTGTGAGTAGTAACTATTTTAATACCTTATCATTTTAAAAATATATTGTTAATATGTATCTTTATGCACACACACACGCATACAAAAAAAAAAATCCTCTGTGGTTAATATACACATTCACATACCTTTTTTCCTTTCAAATGGTATTAATACAGAAAAGAAGTAAATGTATGCCCAGAGCTTGCAAATTTTATTTATTCATGTTCATATGGAATTTTAAAAAATCCAAAACATAGAGTTGTCATGTGGGTATTTTAAAAACAATTTCGTCTGAGAGTTTTCCTTGAGGTTTCTGAAGTAATTTTAGTTTTGTTACCACTAGGTGGTGCTGCCTTTATAGTATTCCTTAGTAAAAGCCTGTCATGTACCTATGGGGAAAAAAATATATAGCTAAGAGCAATGTACTTACTATAGCTTCTTACAGACAGAGGAGGTTTGTTATACTTGTTTGGCAAGGACTCTTAGCCCCTGTATGTGTAAATATGCTCAATTTGTGTTCATCTTTTGCATACGGTTACTTAAAATGGGAATTTGCATGTAACAAATAGTACAGTATGTCCAAAGTTTTGTGTAGACCTCGATAAAGTCCAGCCTTTGCAATCCTGTGTGCCTTCCACTGAGCTTTGCTTTTAACTGAGTTTGTTAATCATTGAGGTTCCACACTTTACCTGTTATCGTGCATAATTCAAAGTGAAGACCGTTCCTGCTCTGAAGAGATTACAGTCAGATGAGATAAGAGGAAAGAAGACAGGAAATAACAGAGGTGGATATGTTGCTTGTTTCAGGCACCATTGTAAATTTCAGCAGTAAACAGCAGATCTTTTGACACCGTTTAAAGAGTATTGTACCAATCTTGGCAGTGTTTGAAATATATTGTTTGCTGCCAAGTGTTTATTTAGATGGAAAACTGTTAAATTGAAGTGTAAACTGACTGAAGCAGCCCACTTTACTCAGAAAAAAGGAAGGCTGGAGTCAAGGATTTTGGAAGGAAGTGTCTAAGGGATAAACAACTGCAAGAGAGTATTTGCCACAGTTAAGTTTCATGATAAGATCTGATTTTACCATTTTATTGTTTCAAATCAGTCAAATGTAGAATTGGTGTCTAAACCAGTGGAAAAGTGTGAACAGACTGTTCAAATTGCATAGTATCTATATTTTTGAGAGGAAAAAGATTGAAGTATGAATGAAACTTTTTTTTTAAAGGTGAAAGTTGTGTACTTTTCCCTTTGGAGGACATGAGCTATGAAATTGCCCAACTTTGCTCAAGTTAAGCATTATTTTTTTTTAAAAAACAAGTTGCTCAGGCAATTTCAAGAAACCACTAAGCGATAGTAGCTGTTTGGGACACATTTAAAGTAGGTTACGTTTCTTTGTCTCCAAAATGCAGATGAGGATTTGCGTTCAGGTTGCCACTGGTCAGCTGAACTGCAGAAAGTTTGTGGGGGCTCTTAGCTCCTGACAAATACAAAATAATGCAAGTATCCTGCAAGGAAGGATATTTAAGCAAAGTTGTATTGTCATGAACCAAGAGTATGCACATAGACAGTCATCAAACTCTCCTGATATGCATTATCTTAATCATTTGTCTGAATATTAGCATTTATGGGAGATTTGTACTGTTTAAAGTGCATACTGGGACACAAACTGGAAAAGGTATAATAATATGAGATAAAGTGATACCCATATGAAAGTATTTCATATAGGATATATATATTAAAAAAAACCCCAAAACAACAACAATAACCAAAAAAACCCCACAGGAAAAAAACCAAACCAAACCAAAACATACAGAAGCAAATAACTGTTACAAGTGGTCTGAAAAATTGCATCATGTGGTGTCTTTTCCAATAGCAAATGTTGATGTTCTTAAAATTAGAAAGCAAGCCAACATATGAAGACCATTTTTTGGATGTGTTTGTGGGAAATATTAAAGAACTGTAGACAGAGAACATGACTAACATGCTGAAGGAACTTTTGATGGAGACATGTATACTACATCAACATCGACAAATACACAATCATGGCAATCTAGTCTTAAACAAAAAATCTATTTAGGATGAAAGAACTTGTAACGTGGAAAATCTAGGGTGTGCAATTAAGTAAAACACCTATAATGTATATTAAAGATGCTAATTTATGATAGAAGATGAAGTTTTGACCTGTGTCCAAGGGAAGCTGATAAAATGGGATGCTTAAGAACTTTCCTCAAATAAGTTCTTAGGTAACATAATAAGATTTCAGCCATGTTTACATTAGCAGTTAGGTTCCTTTTGGCAATTGCTTATCAGCTGTTTGTTTTTCTAACTGAATTAGTGCTTACCTTGGTTTACAATTGCGGATGTAGACAAAGAGAAGATTAAAAAACATTTAGCCAAGTCTCTCTTACTCTCAGTAGCTCAGCTTGTGAAGGTCTTTGTCTCCTTTATGCAGATAGGTGTAACCACTTGAATTTGCTTGAAGATTCCCAAATACTGCAGAGATAGTCTCATCTCAGATGGCGAAAGGAAGCATTAACTCTAGATGATTAGAGAATCAAAAGGTATGTGGGGAATTAGTTACACATATCTGGAAGGGCTTGGATAAAAATCTTCATCAAAGATACCACCTTTTCAGGCAATTGATATTTCACTATCACATTTATAGATGCTTCTTTTATGTTGTTGTCACAAATGCATATATAATAAATGCATAATAATCTGATAACTCTATCAAACACCAGTTATTTTCAGATGAAGTTGTGTGAAATAACATACAATTATTTTCATACAGAATGTAAGCACCAAATTCCTCCTAGGAATAATAATTTACTAGTTGGTAGTCAGCATAGTTTTGTGATATAAATAAGTATCAGTGCCAGGAAGTGTGGGCAGCCATTTGTCTTATTTCTATCCTACACTGTATTTTAAAAGTAGTTACAAAAAATCCCAACTGTTGCAGATTTCTGGGACATTAATCTCGGCTGGCAAAGCTTTCCAGTTTATATCATGATGCAGTTGATCAATCACCTTCTCACCAGCTAAGATTGCAGGGAATGGCTACATTTATCTATTAATTGGCTATGTGAGATTAAGTTGATGCAGGGAAGATCTAATTCAGCCATGCTACTCTACCAAAGCAAAGTTCTCTAATGTTTTTTATGTTTGCAGGGCTGTAAACTTTAGGCCCACAGAGAATAGTTTCAGTGTGTTGAATACCACTTTCTACACCTTCTGATGTTGCGTCATCTTGATTGATAAGGCATTATTGGTGAATGTATAGCAGTGATTAATGTTTTAATCTGTCATGACACTGGGCCATATTGGAATGCAAGAGTAGTACTTGTAATTACTGCAATTATATTGACATATAATTTGGTATTAGGTACACTTATAATTATTTTTATACCTGATGTTGGCATTTCACTACCTAATACTACGGGAGAAGGAGAGAGCAAATAAAATTTATAAGTTTATATAATTATTTGACTAGAAAAAAATTACAAATAGCACACTATCCTCATTCTACTGGGCACCAAAAATAGAATCATAGAATAGTTTAAGTTGGAAGGGACCTTTAAAGGTCATGTAGTTCAACCCCTGTGCAGTAACCAGGGACATCTTCAACAAGATGGGGTTGCTCGGAGCCCTGTCCAAGCTGACCTTGAATATTTCCAGGGATGGGGCATCTAGCACCTCTCTGGGCATCCTGTTCCAGTGTTTCACCACTGCCAGAGAAGTGAAAAAATATCAATTGTTCAATTTGGGTAAATTTTAAATGAATTAAATTACAGAAAAATGTATGGTGGATCAGGAATAATCTTATGTTCCTCAGATGATGGGTTAGGTCAGGGTCCTAAGGCTTTTCCACTGTATTGGCTACTTCTCAGTGGAGAAAATCTTTCCTAGGCCTTTGTTTCTTTTTTATGACTAGTATTTCAACTGCATAGTGTTAGAAAAAGCTAGGAGAAGAGAGTTCACTTTTTTTTTTAGTTGTCTTTAAGATAACACAACAAGTGGGAGCACCTTCCAGTTCTTTATTGCTTATCAACATGTACTTGGCATCTAAAGTTTAGAAGTCTAATGTTGGACAATTTGACTGGAAGAGTGATGTTTAGCCTCAGAACCGGGGAACAATGAGAATCCATTATTTATTTCTCAGTGATTTGTAAAGAAGGACTAAACCAAGAAAGCCTATTGTGTCATACTTTAATGTTTTTATGTATTTTTAAGAGGATGGAAAATAAAAAACAGCTATAAAGTATTTTTTGAGTGGTTTCTGTAATTCCGATTGGTGTTTTTAGTGACTAGTGTTTTAATAACCAAGAGGCCAAGAGAAACAGGTATTAAAGACAGCAATGAGTCAGTATATTCTTCATGATCAGCTGGAAACTCCTACAGGATGGCTAGGAACCTCTAATTGTAAGAGAACGGGGGACTAGTACTTGTGTCCAAAGAACTGTCTCTACGCTTCCATATCAATGAGCAGGAGCCTGTAAATTATTTTTTTGAAAAAAGAGCATAGCTGATCTGATTAGCTTTATCAAACATGTCTAGGGCACAGTTCCATCCCATATGGTGTAAAAACAAAAATTGTGTGTGTTTATATATATCTTTTCTAATATTTATATGAGATAAGGCAGACTTGTTTGCTGTGAGTTTTGTGGATAGGATAATTCATTAAATACATCCAGGAAATAATTAATTAATTACAAGGTCAAAACAACTTCTTCTCCCTCTGCTAAAAAAGCTTCCTATGTAGAATGGGAATAGATAATTTCAGTGGGAAATAATTGTGCAGTTTCTAGGATTATCACACTCCTATGAGGAGGCTGTGAGTCGATGTAGTGTTGGTAGGATTTGCAACTGACTGGTACCTATTTGTTTCTCTGTCTGGGGAATGTCTGGTTGCTTGCCTTGCTCAATGTTTACCATGTAAGTCTTGGTAAACCTGGAGCACATTGACATGCTAGGAAGGGATATTCTTTTCCTTTTTTTTTTTCCTTTTTTTTTTTTAATCCTTGGTCTCAGAAGATCTGTCAGCATACATACATCCAAAGAATAATGCTGTGCAGGATTATTCTGATCCAGGCACTTTCCTTTACTGTGCACTGATGGAGCTCACCAGTGTTATGTAGACCAAAATACTGTTCTCTTATGTTGCCTTTTGGGTTTCTATTTGCTACCAGTTTCTGGAAGCTAAATACAAGTAGCTACAGTATGCAGTGGCTTATTTTCTCATCTCTATCTGTGGGTATGAAGTCTACTATTACTCACAGTAGTGTGACAACAGTATTAGAGCTATAAGCAAACCAATGTCCTCAGTGAAGCAAATGAGGAACAGTCTCTTCCAAATCCCCAGAGCTAGAATATAGAACCACTTTCTTTGGATTTGAAAAGATCAGATCATAACTGAGAATTTAATGCCTTTTTTTTCTTTCTTTCTTTTTGTAATAAGACACTCAAAATTTCTAAAATCACAACATTGATCTAAATGGTATCTGGGAAAAAAATGTATAAATGCAAAAGCTATACAGACAGAGTAGGAGAAAGTAGATGAGTTTATGATTTTGCTCTTTTTTCAGCAACAGGCATTTTTTTGATGCTTATGTGAAATAAAATATTTGCAATAAGTGGTCTCTTTCATTTCTGTCTTTACACATTAGATAGAATTACTGGGTTGAAAAATGTCCTTTTGAGAAAGAGGAGAGAAATGTTAGCAGTAGCTGGAAATTATAACTTGTTTTCACAGTTTCAGGTTCCCATTTCAAGCAAAAATTCATTTGATGTATTTTCATGCAGGTTCCTTTCTTTCCTCAAAGGTATCAGATGGTGACAGGGAATGGAAATAGCAAAGCCTCTCCTTCATGGAATGTGGGGTTCCTCTATTTGGGTATTTCTGGTTATTTTCAGCTTGTTATTTAGACTGAAATGTGTATGTCAGCATTACAACCCATGAAACTTTCTTGCTTTATAGGGACTGGTCTTTGAGAAGCTCAGCAAACTTCCAACTAGTAAAACTCTCCCTCCCTAAAGTGTCAGAGGCTCAAGCTTCAAGCATATAGATGCATTCAGGTTCAGTTCACGCATTCAGCCCAGGTTTGTGCACGAGAAGTTTGATTTGGTTTATCAGAATTAGCTGGTTAAATGAGGTTAGTCTGGCACCATGCACTTGTTTTGGACCAGGTAACTTCAGCTCTGTCGAACATCTGCCTGGATGTGGAGATGTGAGACTGCCTCCTCATTTTGTGCTGCTTGTTCTTGTCTTTCTCCTCACTGTACTGTTTTTTTGTCAAGTTTTTGACAAATATCAAACCAGGTGATACTGATTGTGACCACATTGCCCTGTCACTCTTAGGCAGGAAAGAGATCCTCATTCCTCTTAAAGTGTCAGGGCTGTACCTGCAACAGCTATAAGTAATCTGCATGAAGGGATATGAATGGGAAGAGCAAAAAAGCACTTAAGGATTTCACACAGTAAAGGGACCAGGGTCCCACATATGCAAAGGAAGGGGCTTACTGCTCCTGTTCAAGACATGAGGAGCAGAGAGGGAAGAGTAGGGGGAAGCTAAATTTATCTTTACCTCTATAGCCAAGAAAAGAAGTATCATGTCTCACAGCCTCCCTTAACTTATGACTCAATGTCACTGTCATCAAAGTGATACAGGGAAAGAAATTACCATGAATGCCTTAAAATAAATTAAAGCATTGAAGTGATGGCTCAATTCTGCCTGCCTGCCTTTGTTTTTGGGATTCAGATTTTGAATTTTTCTTCCTGTCTCAAAACCTATTCATGTTATTCCAAAAGGTGGGGCTTTGAGAGAACACCCTTTATTGCAAAATTCCTAGTAAAGATGTTGAGATGCCGCAACATTTCCAGACTTGTCCTTTGGCTTTCAGAGTAAAGTAGTAGAAATAGTATGCATTTCCATCACTTGTACAGTGACGTGTTAAGAAAAAGTTTCACAGTTTAAGATATTTGATTGTTTTATCTGGTCTTGTTTAAAACCAGAGTTTGGAAACAAAACAGAAATGTAGCTTGACATTTATGTTTAGTCCTTCTAGCGTGCTGATGGCCCTGGTATCTGTATATACAAGACTCTGACTCATTAAACTGTTGAGGATGCTTACTTTAAGACTCTGTGAATGTTTTCTGCTATATTTGGCAGGGACACTTCAAGATGTCAGAACACTGAATGACATGTAAAAATGTCACATAATCTGTGAAGAGAAATATATCAGTTCTAACTAGGTGATCTTCAGTTCTAAGTCTCTATAGTATTCCATTGTCAATCATGGATCAAATATGTGTCTATGAATAAAAACTGGTAATTTACCAAAGTTGGAAACAGCTAAATATCTGCAGCAATTGAGTACAGAATTAAGAATTTAGGTAAGAATCCAAGCTGGAAGAGCAAAGAGTTGTTCACATTAAAAGCCATTTTGATGGGATCATCTGCTCTTTTCTTTCAGAATCAATTATGCTTCATTCCTGGTTTTCTCAGTGGGTATTATCACAATGCATGGACCCACATTATTTTTAAGGTGCAATGTTCGAGTCATGCAGCTGGCATCTAGATAATATAAACTATTCCAGTGTATGAAGGCTTAAATACAGTAAAAATCTGCTTTAATTATCTTGAGCCTGTTATTTTATTTCCACTAGAAATTAACCAGTCAGTGTGCATCAAATAATGGTATCAAGAATAAAGCACATGCATAGTTTGAAAAATTCCTTAGAGTCCCTATAATATCCAGTTTTCCTGTTTGTTTGTTTGTTTGTTTGTTTTTTTTTACTAGAAATGCAGACATTTGTATTGATTTACATTTGATAAAAACTAGTGACTATGAGAGTGTTTTTTGTAAAAATGTACACTTAACTTTTAAATCTTTAATCTTGGATCTTTAATCCTTTTGAGGTCTTCACTATTTTTCATTGAATCTTTATGAAAGTCTTTAACAGAGTTGATAAAGGCAGCTGGTGGAAATGGCTGAGTTGTTTCAGGTAAGAATATATTTTTTTTTTTCATGTCTGTGTTGTATTTTCTGCAGTTCAGTCCTGGTCCAGGACTAGGAAAACACTATTATAAATGTCAGTAATTATTAATTAGAATAGATTGTACAATAATGGTGTATCAAAAACTGCACTTGCCCAAACTGTAAAGTTACTGCCTTCATTTTCTGAAAAATCAGATACCAAACACCAAAAGCAAAGAGTTGGGTAATTTTAAAAACTGAACAAATCTGAATTGATAGTGAGCTTACAGTAAACAAAGGTGAGATAGCTCTCCTAAATCATTTGTACTGAATGAGTCACTCAATTTCGTTACCAAGGAAACAAAATGAGGCTACCGGTAAAGGGAAGCAAGGAGGAAGACATTGCAACTGGGGCAACTGTTACTGTTGCATAAGTCTACCTGGTATGACTATCACCAATGTGATATATTGTGCTGTTGATATGGTATCCTGGTGATACTATATCCTTTGTGTGATTCCACCAGGTGGCCCATGTGTTCTACCATAGCTATAGACAGTGATAAACTGTCCCATCTATTAAAGTAAATAAATAATTTCCATTTTAAAATATTCTAATAAATAGCAGAAGGCTTTCAGAATTCTCAGAATAATTTCCAAAGCAAGCACATGATTCACTCACCTGCTCCCTCATTGATTGGTGTTAATAAAAAATAATAATAATAAAAAAATATGTGCCAAATCCCTTTTCCTGCACCATGGAGCACAGAGGAATTTTGGTAAGCTTCTTGGAAGTATATTTGTGCAAAGGTTACACACCACTCCCATTCCTTACTCAGTGAAGGGTAGATAATCCATCACAAATTCAGGGCCCAAGATGACTTTGCGGTGGCCAAATCCACACAGGCAGAAAGCAGAAAATAGCTACATGCAGGTGAATCAAGCATCCAAAATGGCATGTGGATGGAAAAGAAATTTGATCTGAATTTTGAAATTCAGTGAAAAATCTGCTAAAGTTTTGAGGTCCCAGTAGGATATGTCATGAACACCATGTAATTCTGAAGAATTCAAGCAAGCTTTCAATCAAGGGACAGTCTTCAGTGAGATATGAGACAAAGCTTTAATGTAATTTTATTTCTTGCCTCTGCCTGTTTCTGAGTGGGTGAGTCTTCCTGAACTAGACTGGCAAAGCTCTCAGCTTGGGAGCCTTCCCTGTGCTACAGTTTTAGATATTTTTTTGTGTTTGGAACACAAGAAGAGTTATTTAGGTATCATATTATGTTTCTCACAACAAGATAGTGAAGAGATTCAACAGAAGTTGTGAGTTTGAGAAATGTGGGAGGTAACACCTTCTGGACACTGTTTTTAAGTCAAAGTTTTTTCATCTTGCTTTTGTTTTAAGGGATAGAACACATAATGAGCAAGGTTTTATCTATTATTACTATGGCAGAAACTTCTTAATCCTTCCCAGCACCTTTCTGTGGAAGAACAAAGGAGAGTTAGGGTGAGAATATAGTCAGTCAGAAAGGAATGTTAAGGCAAACTAGATAATGATGAAATTGATGTTTGGATTACCCTTGATAATGTTATCAGGTTAAAAGGAAAGATAGAGGTCACCTTTGCAAGCTCTTCCTGAATGTTGTCCCAGAAGAATGCATGATCTGCAGTGGAAAGAAAAAAGGGAGCAGGCTCTGTAAGGCAAGCAAAGTTGGAGTCAGAACTCGATTAGATTTTGCTACATTAAATATTCTGTGTAATTTGTTGTTTTCAAGGTGTTGGATTTACTGTCTTAAATAAATCCTTCAACTGACATCACTAAAGTAAGGGAGTGAGGCCAACTGACTTCTAGTATTAGGGCTAGAGTTAGAGCCAGAACAAGGCTATGGAGCCAAACGACCAGAGGCTTTGGGGTTGTTTAAAATGTGAACCTCAGCTTAGAATACAAACAAAAAATTGAAATAGATTGATCTGGAGTTATATTAGTACTTGGGGAGAAGGGCTTTAGAGTTCTTGGAATAATTTATTGCAAATAATATTATTTAGTATGAATAGAAACATTTTCAGAATTAAATAATTATATATTTACATTTATCATAAATATCTTTAACTGAGATCTACTAAATACTTAAATAAACCAGTTTAAAATTGGAATTTCTTGCTGAAAAGAAACAAAAGTCAATTTTACTGGGTTTTAGTATTCTTTGTACCTGGAACAGAGAATACATACTTCTAGTTCTGTGAGTGGTAGAGACCTCTACTATTGTAATTTTAAAATTATTTTATTTATATTAACTGGATTATACAAGGAAGATTTTGCCACCAGTAGCAGTGAAGCAGGTACTTTTTTTTTTTTTATCACACCCTGTAGCTCTAAACACACAAGCTACAATGAAGCCATTCAAGTCTGAAAAAATGAAGATATGTTAATAGACACATTGCTAATATAACTTTTTACAAAATAAGTTTTTTTACCAATTTAAATTAGGAACCATGAAGAAAACATCCTGCTCCCAGATGGACAAACTTGGCAAAACAGGAACAATAATAATAATAAAAAAGAGATGTAACAACAATTTGTGCAATGAAGGGAATAAATTGTACCTAAACTACAAAATAATAAACTCCAACCCAACAAGCACTTAAGCATATGCTTAATTGTAAACAGGTGAGCAGTTCATCTCTCTCTAATGAGACAACTGAGAAGTGAAATGCACTTATGGGGCTGAGACCTAACATAGGCATTATTGACTAGAGTATTAATCAATTAAGAAAGCAATAAAAAAGCAATGGTAGGTATGTACATGTTAAATATGTGTGTTTGTGCTATTATGTGTTTGACAGATTTGCTCCTTCCCTAAGAACTGTGTAAATGAATCACACTGTCACCAGGGAGATGGACTGCAGGTGGGTTTCATAACCCACCTGGCTTTCTCGACTTCAGCTATTTAAGCTGTTCATCTAATCTGTAGCTAAGGGAGATGTTTCTAGAAGCTGTTTTACCATTTACCATCCTTTGGAGGTACCGATTTCTCTCTTTTGACTATAAAAGATGACTCAGCTTAAATTAAACTAGGTAAATTTAGCTGGTTACAGTTAGGTGAAATGAAGTGTCCTAGGGTCTAGTGTTAGAATAAAGGAGACAACAATGCATATATTGAACTTATTGAATTTCCTTGCAGGAGATGAATATAAGCATCAAGTTCTATTTCTTTTAACTCCAATTGTGCAGAATCTGTCACTAACAGCTTCTATTAAGACAACTCTGCCTCACAATGACACAAAGCACAGGTGAATATAAACATGAAGTTGCTAGTCTGTGTGTTTGTTACTATGTGCAGTCCTATTGACGTATGAAATTATTTACATTTGTAAGACTGTAAAAAAATTGTAAGCTTGAGATCAGAACAACGGTGTGTGGATATGAGATTGAAACCTCTCCTGCCCACAAAGCAACAGCCTTCAGTATACATCACCTGACTAAAATGGCTTATATGTTCAATCAAATGCATAGCCACTCACAGTATGTGGTGTTCACTGGGTCATGCTAGGGGAATACCTTTTTCGACACACCTGGAGCCCAGCAAATGTTTTGCAGCTTTGGTGCTGATCCAATCAAGCACAGAAATAACTGGGAGATGACTCATGCTGAGAGGTGGATGCTTGCTGTTAATCCCAGCTTTTAAAATGGTCAGAGTTTGTCATCATTTTTCATTGTGGTGAATGTGTCTGTCTGGCTTCTTTTATTTCACAATTGTCTGATGTTTGCCATGGACTCTCTTTTCAACTCATGTGCTGCAGTCATTCCTTTTTCACTTGAAAGGACGTAATCAGACAAAAATCCCTTCAAAACCAGTTTCACTGAAGACCTAAGCAGGAGAAGCAAATATATGAGGTAGGGCGGAGAGGAATGTGTTCTGACCCTGAAACATCTGCTCTTTTAAGTGTGATGTTACAAATGTTTAACCATGTGCATTTTTCACTTTTAAAAGCTCAGCTAAGGAGAAGGAGATGGGGAGTAAGAAACAAAGAATGAGATATTAATTATATTTCCAGATGATACTGGACAAGAAAATACCAAGTAAGGTATGAAATATAATATGAAAATACCAAGTAAGGCTGAAATTATGGGTGAAATGAAATGCATTTGGGACAAATCACCATTGTGTATCTCCAGAAAACCACAGAGAAATACGAATACTATATGTAAAGAAAGAAAGGGATTGCATTAAATTGCAGTTTGCAATACAACGTGGCATCACAGGTATGCGCATGCTTGAGTTTGAGTATGTCTTGTATCACTGCACTTTTCTCATATACAACTGAAGCGCATGTGTAAGTATTTTATTAAATAGGACTAGTATATCTACTAACATAATTGAAGTAGAGCATGGATTATAACCAGTTTCTGAATGAGAGCTTTTGACATTAAAATAAAAGCCATTGTCATAACAGACAAGAAATGCAGAGGCATTATCTCGCGAAGCCTCACAAAGAGGTGTTGACAGGTTCTCTGCCCACAGTTTCAAAGGGCTCTATCAAGACAATTGTTTTTATTCCAAGTTCTGAATGAACAGAAATAGTATTGAAGCAGAAATGGGAAACAATAAATGAAATATAAGATGAAAAATCAAGTAATGTTCTCTCAAGTAATCACCTTCAACATTCTTCTGTTACTTTAGATCACAATAGTGAGTGCTACACTACTCCTTAGGTGTGTGAAACTCTGGAGATTACTGTCTTCATAGGGCAAAATAAAGACTGTGTGAAATCATCTTGGAACACAGGTAGGTTTTGGTACCCTCTCCCAATTAAAATAGGTGTAAGAGATGCGAGTGTCCATCTTAAACAAAGGCAAATGCAAGTTCCTTAAATATCTAAATTGTCTGCAGAGCATTGGTTTTGTTGGTGTCGTACCGGGTACTGTGTGTGCCCAGAGGAGATATAAGCTCCCACAAAGTAGTAAGCCGAGTGTGCAGCAGCAGGCTAGGAAGGAAGCTTTCCCACCACCTGATCGAGCCCCGGTGTGTGGAACTGACGGAAGCTTTGGGCCCGAGCATTAGGATATGAATAACAGTGCTGAGGTGGCTTCCTGTATTCCAGGAAGCAGAACTTTGTCCTGTCTTGTAAAGGAACAGAGTTTCACAAAAGGTATTTGCACAGGAGGTCTAGCAAAGCACGACTGAAGCCCTGTTGGGATGAAAGCTGTGGCATAACTGCAGTGTGCTCAATCAGGAAGTCCAGGCTCACTGAAGGAGGACAAGGGCAGGCAAGGGGCAGGGTGTATATTTGGGCCAGGAGCAACAATACTGAAAAGCAGTTG
The DNA here is from genome assembly GCF_000700745.2 of Antrostomus carolinensis. NCBI lineage: Eukaryota > Metazoa > Chordata > Aves > Caprimulgiformes > Caprimulgidae > Antrostomus > Antrostomus carolinensis. Next base: position 35,852 of record NW_010295091.1, read on the forward strand.
AGTCACAACTGAAGAATAATACCATAGAGACTAAAGTAGCAGGAATTCAGGGGAAGTTAGGCATATAAAGTGCTCTGTGCAGTCATGGTTAGTTTTCATCTGGTAAATGCCCCATGACTGCAATGTCTTCTGCAATGGAGACACACAAAGCACCTCACTCCGCTGTCACTGTTACTCACTAACTGGAACAGCATCATGTGCAGCCATGCTGAATCCAAATTTTTGTGCAAATCCAAAAACATGTAAAAAGCTGCTACCACAGCACATTCAAAGTTCTATACAAGCACTAACTAATTAGGCACCCTAATGATCCCATGAGACAAGCCAGTCAATTGATTATTCCAGTTTTTCAAGAGACAGAGCTGAGGTATTTACCTGGGCCCCATAATAGGTTGGTACATCAAAGGATGTAACCTGAAATTTCAGCTCACTTTTTAAAATCAGGGTTTTGATTCACTTGCAGATACCCTCCCCCCCAAGAATGTAAATTTCTCACTTTGTGTTTGTGAAGATGCAGGAATAATTTGAAAACTACTTTTGTTTTATAAATTTAGGAGTGTGGACAATCAGCGATAGCAAATAATGGAACATATATCCTTAAACAAGGAAGAATGCTATTTTGCTGTGGGATAAAAGACAACACCACACTTGTACCATCACCTATGTAAGATTAATCGCTTGTTACTGTACAGCAAGGGAAGTGTGAGTACTGACAAGGACTAATAGAGTCATTAGCCAGCATCTCTAAGTAACGTGCCTCATTTAGCTGTTTTTAAGTATTAGTGGCTCACTGCTCCTGTGTAAGAGACCCCTTAGGGTCTCTCCCTCCATCCCACCTCCCTCCTTGCGATGCTTCCCAGCTTTTCCCACCCTGTCTGACTCCTCTGAG
>NW_010295092.1:0-15162 GCF_000700745.2 Antrostomus carolinensis
ACCCCTTTCCCCGCCTACCGGAGAGGGGTCTCGGCAACCTGTCAATCTCCAGCTTTTAGCCCCGCCCCTTAATCCCGCCCTTGGCGCTGATTGGTCGCAAGGACCGTTAAATAGGCGAGGGGCGGGAACAGGCGCCTTTTGTGTGAGGGCGTCTGACGGCGGCGGGGGAAAAAAAGGGGTCGCTGCTGGGTGGGCTCGGTGCTGTCACCGCCTGTGGGAGCCAGGCCTGAGGGAGTGATTCCCCCTCAGGGCAGAGCTGTGCCGTGCCCTGCTCTAGGCTGGAGCTGTGGTGACTGATTTGGGCCTGGGGCTCCTCTCCTGGCCTCGGGGCAAGGGTTGTCCCTCAGCTTGGGCAGTGCCAGCTTGGAGAGGTCCCTCAGGGCATTATCCTGACTGATTGTAACTCATCTTTGGCCACCATCATTCTCTCCTTCATGGTTGGTGCCTTTGTAATGACTCAAAGAACACTCCCCATGCTCTTAGCTACTTCCAGTGTGATACGTGCCTTTTCCTTGAGCTTTTCTGTTAAAAACATCCTCATTTCAGCCATGAGGAGCCTTATGGGATAGAAGAGGGAATGACCATGGCACCTTTTTTCCTTAATTGTTGTGCTAAGATGGCAAAGAGCCTGAAGGATGGAGCCGAGGGGTGTGCTATGGCACGAACCACTGCCGGGTACGTGATGCCAAAATCCCCATAAAGCTTTTGCCATTTTGAGTGGTCTCACCAAACCAAGCTGCGCTCTGCACTCAAAGCCAGTTTGGCAATTGACTTCAGATTGTCTTTTAAATGCAATGTGGGAACAAAAGAGACACTAAAGACCTCTTAAAATGGTAATTCTTTTCCTCCACATTCCCACTCTCCATTCTAAACTGAGAACTCTGGCTGACAGCGATGTAGCGATGCACGTCTCGAAGCAGCTTGATCACCTTCAGATTTGCCTACGGATGGCATCCAGCAACCAAGAGACAGACACAGAGTTTCTTTTTCTTTTCATCATGTTTTTCCATAAGACTCTGGCTGTAATTCTGTTGTAACCCAGTAGCCAGACTGCACAATCAACTAGATAAATGATTTGGGTGGAGATCTTTCAGTGGAGCAGGCCAGGAATAACATTTTAAAATGCAGCCCCAGGCAGGCAGAGGATTATTCCAGACTTGATTTTTATATGATTAGAATCTTCTTAGAAGATGGACTGTGTCTTTTATTTTTGCAAGTGCAATATTGCCGCGACACAGATAAACAAAAGAGCTAACTTTGGTTTTATAAGCACGATTGCATTTTGTCTTGAGTTGATCTTTATGAGAGGAACAGGATGGCTGAATGAGAGGCTGTTTTCTGTCACATGAGTTGTGTGAACGCTTGTGTTGGTATCACATAAAAGAAAAAGGCTTATTCCTTTGGGTGATGGTTTATTGGAAATCTCATTATACACCTTGCTCAAACGAACTGCTGCACTACAAAAACTCCCAATGCTGGTAGTTTATCCTTTTTTTATTTCCCTGGGGAATATCATCAACTATCAACTGGCTTCACTGAAGTCCTACTGAAATGCAAGGCTAAGCAGTCAGAGGACGCTTACTGGGGTTGCAAAGTCATAGAATCCCAGCCTGGTTTGGGTTGGAAGGGACCTTAAAGCTCATCCAGTCCCAACCCCCCTGCCAGCAGCAGGGACACCTTCCACTAGACCAGGTTGCTCAAAGCCTCATCCAGCCTGGCCTTCAACACTGCCAGGGAGGAGCAGCCACAGCTTCTCTGGGCAACCTGGGACACTGTCTCACCACCCTCACAGTGAAGAACTTCTTCCTAATATCTCATCTAAACCTCCCCTCTTTCAGCTTAAACCCATTTCCCCTTGTTCTGTCACTCCCTGCCCTTGGCCAAAGTCCCTCCCCACCTTCCTGGAGCCCCTTCAGGTACTGGGAGGCCGCTATAAGATCTCCCCGGAGCCTTCTCTTCTCCAGGCTGACCAGCCCCAACTCTCTCAGCCTGTCCTCACAGCAGAGCTGCTCCAGCCCTCGCATCATCCTCGTGGCCTCCTCTGCACTGGCTCCAGTAGCTCCATGTCCTTGTGCTGTTGGTGGCCCCAGCACTGGAGGCAGCACTGCAGGTGGGGTGTCAGGAGAGCGGAGCAGAGGGGCAGAATCCCCTCCCTCCACCTGCTGCCCACGCTGCTCTGGGTGCAGCCCAGGACACGGTTATTGGCCTCTGGGCTGCGAGCGCACATTGTCTGCTCATGTTCAGCTTCTCATTCACCACCACTCCCAAGTCCTTCTCTTCAGAGGTGGTCTCAATAATAATATAATGTCAGATATTGTGAAGCTACACAACTCTCCTCCTGTATTGCAGACTGCTACTGTGAGAGGGTCCTTGAAAATCCCACAGCCTCGCTGTGTCCTTTCCTTGTAGTGATCCGTCATTGAGCGCAAACCATGTGTGTTTCCTTTTCCATTGTCCATTGGAGGAAAGGATACGTAGAAAAGGAAAGGCTCTGGGTCTCTTAGGAAAGGTTTGCACTGAATTCAAGGCTAGGCACTAGGCATAAGGATGCTGAGTTCTTTGGTGGCCTTTCTGCTTACACTGATGTCTTTCACTCAGCATTATTCCATCCTGAAAGCACTATGCTGTGCTCCAAGTCAGGTATCTGATGACTGACTGCCTAGTCTGTAGCAAGGTACAGGTTTAATCTTTTCTGCTTGAGAACCAGGTCTAAGCCTGAGCCAAATGGAAGTTTGAATGTGAATTTTGCTGCTAAAGAGTGAGTCTGTGGTTTACAGCCAGAGCAAAAATTGTTTGTCTTTGATGCCAGACAGTCAGACAAACTCTAATCTGAATTGTAGTATATGAACTGAAAGCCTTTTCTCTGGTTAAAAGTGGCTTTGGGTGAAGCCCAAGGAAACCGAAAGGAGCATGACATATAATTCTGTCACAAGCCACCAAGAATTCCTGGCTAGCCAGTGGGCAAAGCGAGGAACCGCCCTCAGCAAGATAAATCAGCTTTGTGAGAGCTCATGTTACTACTTGCTGAAGGCAGCGGGGTTGTGAGTGAAGGTCATTCTGGGGTGTCTGTACAGCCACATTCCCCGTAAAAGCAGAGCCCTCAGGACACCAAAACTGGCTTCTTGTTTTATCCCCAGCTCATCTTATTTCCTGCATCTTCTCTCGTCCTGTAAATTCTCCTTGTGCCTGTTTGAGACGAACAGCTGGGGAAGATTTCTTGTCAGAGTAATCAGTAAACAATAACTGAGAGTGCAGTTATTTTTCTCTTTTTGTATTTTCAGGACACACAGAGGCTGTTCCTGAATGTCTCAGTCAGGTGAGGAGAGAGGATCCATTTCTTCAACACTTCAACATCTACTTTAGTTCTCATCTGCTATCTCGAGGATCTGAATTCTTGCACTCTGATTTCTTTGATCCTGTTTAACCAAGGAGCCTGGCTGAAGTCTTTCTTTTCCTTTAAACAGCGTGTTAGAGCAAACGTAGCCAAATCCACAAAGACAACTTCTTCTTCATGTGAATTTGACTCAATGCAACATGGAAAGTCCAAAAGCATGTAAAAATCAGCTGAAAAAAAGTCAGTGTGAGGCGGGTAACTAAGCCCAACGTGAAAGGAACTATTTCACTTTTTCATCCATCCATCACAGAGTCAAGAGGAGACGAGAAGCTCTACCTGTTGAAATGAGAGGGGAAGCTTTGTTTAGGAGGCTGCTCACTAGAAGGCCAGTTGAGTTGCTCAGATCTATCTCATGTCCCTTCTCCACGGGGACCTTTTCAGAACTTTTGTCCATCACCTTTTCAAAGTTCTCCAGTTCCTTTAGGATGCTGTTCAATGCTTGTCATTAAATAGGTAGAAGTTTTTGCATGTTTGCCATTTTTAGCCCTCTTAAATGTGGCTTAACTCTTAGCACTTCTGCCAGACATTCGACCTGGAAATTCTAAGTCATTTTCCAAAAATGACTTGCAAAGCCAGAGATGAACCTGCTGCTGTCTCAGTCTCACTGGGCATGAGTTAGTTGTGATGAGCATCCTTCCCTCACGTGGGTTCCTGCAAGCTCAAAACCACCAGTTGCCTCTCCCCACATGTCCTTCCTGGCTGCCCTCTTCCAAAAGGTTAAAGATCTTAAAGGTCTTTTCCAACCAAAATGGATTCTACAATGATTTTAAAGGTCTTTTCAAACCAAAATGTTTCTACGATGATCTTAAAGGTCTATTACAACCAAAATGAATCTACAATTCTACGATTCTATGATGATCTTAAAGGTCTTTTCCAACCAAAACAATTCTGTGATTCTATGATGATCTTAAAGGCTTTTTCCAACCAAAATGATTCTATGATTCTACAATGATCTTAAAGCTCTTTTCCAACCAAAATGATTCTACAATTCTATGATTCTATGATGATCTTAAAGGTCTTTTCCAACCAAAACTATTCTGCAGTTCTACGATGATCTTAAAGCTCTTTTCCAACCAAATTATTCTACGATGCTATGATTCTAAAACCTTACTCCCCATTGCCAAATAAAACTGCCCATTCTGACCTGCCCAATGTCCACCTCTCCCATCCCTCTTCCCCACTCAGCCTTAGTGAAGTCTTTTGATCCTACAGCTCCACCCTAAAATCCCCCTCGTCTCCTTTTCTTCTGGGATGCCGGGAGCGACAGGAGTGACAGCGTTGCGTGCTGTCTGCGCTGTTATACGGAAGGGAAAGATAAATATTGCTTTTACATGTTCCCTCAACTACTTCTGTGCACACGGGTTATTTCCTGTAAGGTTTCTTGCAGATGCTGGAATTGGAGCTCTTGGTTTAAAAACAAAACAAACCAAAACAAACAAACCCCAGCTTTGAAGCACATAGAAAAATATCATGTGGGCTTTGGGAAAAAGGAAATAAAAAAAAAGGCCAGATGTCGGGTCTGCAGCATCCCTTTGCAGGATGCCTTTCAAATCATAACCCGAATGTGTTTGGTTTGGACAGGGGAGGTGGAAGGTGTCCTTGCTGTGACAGCAGCAGCAGCAGCAGGATGGATTGAAGGCTGGCGGTGCTGTGTGTGCACAGGCGTGCGAGTGTCACTGCCCTCTGCCGATAGACTCGGGCAGGAACAGACGTGTCTTCAGGGATTTTTCAGGGGTTTTTTTCCAGCTGAAGGCATCAGGGATACACTTGCCTCTGACCGAGTAAAGGTCCCTCCTCGATCACCAACCACCCTGTCTCATCTGTCACTTTGCAAACTTCAAAGTGCGTGTCAGCCCTGAACTTCCCTTGCCCCGTGTCCCCTGTGTCCCTTCCCCTGCGGGAGAGCCCTGGCACATCCTTTCTTGGCCCCAGAAACCAGGCAGACCTTCTGGCTTTGAGTGGTCCCCCATGGGGCTTGTCTCAGCATGAAAATCCATAGTCCTTGGCTGCCAGAAACACTTCCCCAGCTCCCTTCCCTTATTCCTTGCATCCGTCTTGGAAACTGCTGCAACAGAAACACCCTTGGCTTTCCCTGCCTCTCACTGCCCGTGCTTTGGCCTGTCCCTCCCTCTCCTGCTCTGCACGACTGGGAGGATGGGGATATCTCAGCCTTTGCTGAAGCTACAACCTCCCCGTCCCCACTGTCCCAGTCACAGCACAGCTATTTCCTTTGATTCTTGCTCCGAATTCTTCCTTATTTTAATCTCACCCCAGGAAAGTCACATTTTGGGTGATTCTTGACAAAACAAGGGTGTATTGCAATTGTTTACAGTTTCCTTTTACTTGAGCTAGCCCAGCTGCTTGCCACGTTGGGGTCCAGGTTGCCAGAGCCAACACTTGCCCCATGCACAGGGTGCTGCTCTGGCATCCAGGAGGGATGTGCAGCAACTGGGGATGGGGTTGTCCTCTCCTGCCCACAGTCTGATTCCAACTCTTATCCATTACATGATGTTAATTTACTCTTGGCTGCAGCCAAATCATTTTACAGCTGGAAAGGAAAGTCTGGAAGTATTTACTTGACTATTCCAGTGACATTCCTTGGGGTGTTTTCACATTATATCCCTCTTCTCTCTGCCTTTGGTTGGTGTTCCACTAACCAGCTAGATCCATTTAAAACACTCAAGGAGAAAACACGAGGAAGAAAAGGAACTTGTACAAGAATTCACTGCATATGAACATAAAGTTCAGTGTTTCTTTGCAATGTTTTAAATTCAGGATATACTTGATTACAGAAAAATATCAGCTTGGGCAAGAGAGATAATGTCATCTGCCCTACCTGCTAGCTCCACACTCCCAACACTTCTGGCCAAACTTCTAATATTTACGTGTCGCGATACGCGCTGGAATTGCACGCTGGGGATGATTTCCTAAAGAAACCCACAAATAACTTCTGAATGATGACCAAAATGAGAAAATTGGGATTGGTTCACGGGTGGTTCATGAATAGAAAAAAGAGATGAAATTAACTGAATGAACTGTTCATTATGCATTATTCAGCCAGCTGTACTAATTAGTGCCTTAAGGACTGTTCCTGTTCCCACTGCAGCCAACTCCAAGACTCCTTTTGATTTCAGCGGGAGCAGGACAGAGCCCTCAGAGAATGGGCCTTGTGCCTGCTTCCTCTGCAGTGTCTGGGTTTTGGGGGGTTTTTTTCTTTTACTCTTGCTTATTGATTCCAAATTTTTGTGTTTTCTATGAAAAGGGCTACTTCTAAAATGTCCTGCGTGACGATCAATTAATCACAGGAAAAGAAACACACTGTCAGTCCCAGAGTGTGTGTTTTATGCCTGATGTGTCTCTGAAGGGGATGGTTTTTCATATGTCTTCTTTTGCTTTGCTTTTATCCAGACTAGATGATATTGAGGAGCACAGAGCTTGAAAGCCCTTTGGAAAACGTGAATCAATCCAGAAATGTCACTAGGGCAGAAGGTGAAGGAATTAAATGTTTGCACTCTGAGCCCAGAACTTGCAGCTGGGCCTCTTCTCTTCTCTTCTCTTCTCTTCTCTTCTCTTCTCTTCTCTTCTCTTCTCTTCTCTCCTCTCCTCTCCTCTCCTCTCCTCTCCTCTCCACTCCTCTCCTCTCCTCTCCTCTTTTTTTTAATTTGTAAGAATAATGTTTGTGATGTTTCTTTCCCACCAAAATGTTCCTACAGCACCATTTTGCTCTGCATGTGGCAATGTTAGAAAAAGACATCAGTTCAAACTGGTGCACGTGCCTCTGTCCAATCCCCAACATTCTGTGATTCTGTGATCCCAGGTTGAACTTGAAGGGATCACATTTATATTAATTAATTACCCCAATCTCATTGCAGAACCCCTTTGTCCCCCCCCCAGCCCAAGGCAGAGCTATCTTCACTGGGGACTGTGTGGAGAATTGCTGGCCAGGCAGCAGCATTTCTCATTTACATGTAGACACATGCAAGGTTTGCCTGGATTTTACCCAAGTCTATCTGTGCCGTAACACCTTTTTTTCTCCTGGTTCTTTGGATCCTTCGGCGAGCAGCAGCAATTCAGCTCCACGGTGCTGATGGTGGGTTTCTGACCCAACCAAGTTGGAGCTGCTGGTGGGTTTCCTTCCCAGCAATTCAGGAAAATCGCCTGCTGTGGAGAGAGCAGAGGATGTTCCACCAGCTCAGCCTGGAGGAATCTCCACAGCTCCACTCTTTGGGCTTCTCTCCACAGACTGCCTAAAATGGATATAAAGGAGCCTCAGAGTGGAATTAATTTTCTTCCTAAGACCATCCTTAAAATAACAAACACTAGAAAACGGGTGACACGCGGTACATCTGTTTGAATAACACGGACCTTCTGTCTGTAACAGAGGAAACTCCAAATATCTCTCTGATTTGTGTTTCCTTTCTTCTCCTTCCTCATCTCCTCCTCCTCACTACTATATACAAATCTGTTCCCCAAGCTCAAAACCACAGGTTCTCTCTCCCTTGACAAGCTTGTTTTTATGCCATGTGATAGTTATTTAATTTCCTCTTTCCTTCTAACACAGCTAATATTTATCTTTCCTTATGGGATTGCGTCTTTGTTTATACGCTGATGTCAAGGGGTAAGGACAGCACTTCTTCAGATCCAGCAGACCAAATTCCTGCCTTCTGACTGTGGCTCATGGAATCGCATCTTCCCCTGCAGGCAATCCTACAGCAGCCAACACTCCCAGTTCAGAAAAGCAATTAGGATTCAAATATGTGTATTAAACTTAGCACACGTCGAAGTTCTTCTCTAAAATAGGGACGCTCCCTAAAGCAGAGCCAGTGGAGTTACTGGTACGGCAAGCGAGGTTCAATATGCATAAAGCTATTAAAATCTGGCCCAGTGTTAGTCTCTTAATTGCTTCCCCAGAAACAGTGAGGTTGTGAAAACAATGGCTAATGGCCATTTCTCCTTCTTTATTTTTTTCTTTAAAAGACAGTTTAAACATATGTAAAATGGAGCCTGCAAGGCACCGTTTCCACAATTCGATTGAAATCAATATGACCCTTCAAAAAAGCAGGATCTTACCAGGAGGTGTGTTTTGTCAGTTTGCCTTTGTTCAAAATCCACATTCTAAACCGAATTAGGAACCATCTTTTTCCTCATTAAATTTATTTCCTTTCAGCACTGATCCTTTCACTTCATTACCACATGCCATTTTTTTTAAAGCCCTCATAGCTAATATCACAACTATAGATCTAGGGGTTTATTTATAGCCCCGAACTCCGCAGAGAGCTGTGTGTCTTGTTGCTGTGGAAACTGGGATTCTAAAAGTAAAAGGATTTTAATGGGATTTGAGAAGGGAGCTGCTGAATTTGACTATTAGCTTTCACTTCCAGAGGTCTGTGTTCAATCGTGCCTTAAACTTACCAGTAAAAAATACATCCACTGGGCTCAGCTAGCCCTCAGGGGATACCGGTCCTCTTTGCTTTTTTATGATCTGGCACTTTGCAGCCTGGTTTTTGCTCTTTGTTGTGAGACAAAAGATGTGCAGGTAGCTCTGGGGGGAGTTAAACTCTTGGTGTCAGCAATGGCATATTTACCAGGCTGGGGGCAATTGGCTTTTTTCTTTCAATTTCATTGATTTTAGGAGCCTTTTGCCACGGGGAATACCACCTTCTGCGCTGCTAAGTTTGCAAACCTCCTGCACGCTGCAATAAATTCAGAGTTTTGAGGCTGGCACGGATCAGTGTTTCCTGGAAATTAGATTTTACTGTGTTAAACAGTTAATTAAATTATTTTCTTTATCTCTGGGTGTAGTGTGTAAAGGATGAGAGCGTGATTGACGAGCTGGGTCCTATTTATACTCTGCATCCTCTATGGGCAGGTCAGCAGTGGGCAGACTCACGCTTGGCAGAAATACCATGTTCTACCTGGGGCAGGGAACTCACTGAGCCACCCAAGGAAAAGCCAGTCCTTCCCCATGGTCCATCCAGGGATCTTCAGACCAAAGCCAAGCTCCTTTGGTACGAGATGCCAAAAGCTGGCAGCGTGATGCCCCCTCCACCCAGCCACGTTGCCAGATCATCGCAGGAACGCCGTGCTTGCCACCACCCAGGCTTTCTCCGTGTCTCTAAATGTCCCCCCACCACCCAGGGACAAATCTTTTGAGAGCTCTGCCAAAGGGCTACGTGCAGGATTTCTCTGGCTATGGGTGTCACTTTCTAGCAACACTAAGCTTTAAAAAAACCCCTTATAATTCAAGCAGTAATTCTATTTACAAACCAGCTCCAGAGCCTAGTCTAACCTGGGCAGAGATTTGAGATACTTCCAGGCTGCCAAGCTTTGGAAAAATAACCTGGAAAATGCCACCCAATCGATGTGGCCAAGGGAGAGGAGGGGGAAAAGGGGAAGGACAGGCAATGTAACATGACTAGCTCACTAGCATGTGTCTTAAATTCACCAACAAGGCGCAAATGTCAGAGCTGATCAGCTATTGCTGTGCATTTCCATAAGTAAAGCAGCAATCCCAGTGCGTGCTGGCTTCCAGGACTTGGGGAGCCATCACCAGGCAGCTTCCCCTTCCCCAGAGCAACCCTGACATTTGTTCAGCACATTTTTCTGCTCCATGCTGGCACGGGGTGTTATCGTGCCTGGTTAGAAGTTATTATGATGATATTAGATTAAAAATAGAAATGCAAGAGCCAAGATTCACTGACTGGGGGAATGGTAATTCAGTGACTTATCTTTTCCATTAGAGGGTGCCAGGAACCTACGGTTGCTGCAGATCCCAGAAATCATGGAAAACGTGATTTTATCCTGTACATTTTGGGACCAGGCAAATCCGTGCTCATTTTGGGCACCCAATCCTCGTACTGCACAACCAGACCGACTGAAGTAACTTGACTGCTGTGCTGAAATGCAGACGGGGAAGAGTTGATGTGGCAGCTGTACAGCAGAAGCACATTGGCAGGTGACAAGGAGATTAAGCCCTCCTGGCACTGCTCTGTGTGAACAGGAGCATCAGCTGGGGATGGGAGAGGTCTTGACTGGGCTTCATGTGATGCTGATGAGACTTGGGTGAAGTCCAGCGTTCCCCACTTTAGACTGACCCTATATAGGATGGACTTGCAAAGAGCTGGCTTTGCTCCGCCTGGAATCCCAGAATGGCCTGGATTGGAAAAGCCCTTTAAGCTGATCGAGTCCAACCATGAACCCAACACTGACAAGTCCCCTATGACTAACCCATGTCCCTCAGCACTGTGTCTACACGACTCTTCAATCCCTCCAGGGATGGGGACTCCACCACTGCCCTGGGCAACCCCTTCCAATGCCTCAGAACCCTTTCAGCAAAGAAATTCTTCCTCACATCCCATCTCAACTGCCCTGGGCACAACTTGAGGCCATTTCCTCTTGTCCTGTCCCTTGGTCCTTGGTTGAACAGACCCACCCCCACCTCTCTCCACCCTCCTCCAAGGGACTTGCACAGAGCCACAAGGTCTCCCCTCAGCCTCCTTTGCTCCAGGCTCAACAACCCCAGTTCCCTCAGCTGGGAACTCAGCACACTTGTGCTCCAGACCCTTCCCCAGCTCCGTTGCCCTTCTCTGGACACGCTCCAGCACCTCCATGTCCTTCTTGGAGTGTGTTTGACCATCGCAACAACTGATGGGACTTGGTCTCCACTTTTCAACACAAGTGTTGGTAAATTATTAGCAACAATCATCTACAGGGTTAAAAAATTGCAATCCAAAGAAATTAGTAGACCAGTCTTAACTGCATGAGATTAAAAAGATAAGAGGATTTTTTTAAAAAGGAAAACAACTTGGTCCTCTCGATTTGGGCTTTTGAAAAGAAATGTAGATTCTGGGAGAGAGCATGGCCGAGTTGGTTGAAAGACCCCTTTTTGGGTTTGAACCTTTGGAAAAGCAATTCCAAGATTTATAGACTTGTGGAAGAAGTGTTAGTGAAACTGTTCAGATCAGTTGGTCACTCCCAGCAGTGTGGAGATGCTGGCCACTGACGGGAAGAGCTGAGAGGGCCACCCATGGCACACTGGTACCCGTCTTTACTCCTGGTGCAGCTGCAGGGGGGGACACTGCTGCTAACACATGGAGAAAACAAGATGAAGCCTTGGACCAGGAGATACCTTTGTCCTCGACCTGCCTCTGCAGTGATTCATGGTGCAATGCTGGGCAGATCCATCCCTTCTGGAGCTTGTGGCTTTCTGGTGGGCAAGTTAATTAGGGGATATGAAGATTTTTGGGATCAGTGGCTGGAAAGTGATAGGTAATAGCAGTGATGGGAAGAGAAGGCTGATGTGTCTAGATCCCAAAGCCCAGCCCTGCCTGGCTCTGCGTCACACGCTGACAGCTTTTCCTGTGGCCTTCAGCCAACGTGGCTCAGGGTTTGGAGCCGTCTGCTCCTGTCTCAGCCACAGTGGGTGATTCAGAGCAGATGGGATGAAGGACCAACCCTGAGCCCCACCAGCAAGACTCATCTATGCTTTCCTGCCTGGGATTTCAGAGTAAAGCAGGAGCAGTGACGTTTTGACCAGGTGGGTGAGGACAGTGTCAGCAGCCAGCACACAGCCTGGTTTTTCTCTGGCTCTGGGAGGAAGCTGGTCCTTCTGGACCCAAAAATTAGCATCATGTGCCACAATTATTTCTGTCTGACACATGAAAAAACAGGGGTGGTAAAAGAACAAGTGAGTTGTCTGAGACAGCAGTTTTGCAATAAAACCATGCTTGGCAGAGCGTTGGTGTTTGCTGAGGCCACATCCTTTTGGTCACGGTTGTTTCCTTGGTGTCACAAGGATGGAAACTTTGGTTCACATGTGGTCCAAGCAGAGCTTGGATGGAACTCTATGAGCAGCCTGTCTCTGGCTGCTTCCTTGCTGCTGTGGCTATGGAGCAAGAATAAACCTTGCACCCAAGTCTCCAGTCCCTTTTATACCTCTGAAGCGCTCTGATTTCACAGGACGGGAATAGCAAACTGCCAGGCTGCACTCACATCCTCATGGAAAGAGCCACTGAAAGATAGTGTCATCTTACATCTCTGGAGCATCTGTCTTCCCAAAACGATCCCAAAGCATTTTGTGGAGTAAATATAAACCAGAGGTATTTGGGGAGGAGCATGGGGTAGGACTCACGGCTCCGAGTGACACAGCTCAGCAGTTCAGGATAGGAGGGGAAGATACAACATCTGAGTACGTCGGAGGGAGCGCAGAGTGTACAGCACAGCAATTGGCAAATCTGGGGCTTGGCCAAGAAAATAAACATAGGAAATACTTGAGACTGATGAAAACCATGGGCAGCCTGCTCTTGTTTAGAGAGGTCTTTTTGGGACACTGGAACAGACGCCTGTTGTGGATGGAGCGAGATCCCAGCCCTGCTCAAACTCATGGCAAAACCTTCATTGACTTCAGCTGGGCCAGGATTTCATTTCAGATGGTTCTGGTTTTTCCCAGGATGTGATTTCCCCTTTTTGGGACATGTCCCTCTGCCCTCCTCTGCCCAGCAAGGACAACAGGTTGTTGCAATTTTGGAGGTCTGTACACAGATTTAGGGACGCATCCTGTACGGGGCTGAGTGCTGCCAGTGTGTCAGCAGAGGGAAAGGATGCTCTGCAGCACTCCAGAGTTATGTGCAAGCACGTTGGATCGATACAATCAGAGCTGAAGACCAAAACTGAGTGCTCAGCAGCTTTGGTAATCAGTTGGGTACCTGCATATGGTTTGAAAGCCAGTTTCTTCCAAATTTCCCAAATAACTTGGAAGATTTTTACTCCAGAGTTTGACTTGCACCCTTTACTTTAAAAATTCACCCCCCCATCTGTTCTTCGGTTCCCTAATGAAGATGGAAGGCCCTGGGGCACTGGAGATAAGTGAGAAATTAATGCAGGTATTCATTTGGCACTAGCTTTCAGTCTGATACCCTTCTCCAAAATTAACTGTCCATATTTCACAGGCTCTTGAAAATCCTGGTGACTTTAATCATGAAGGAAATTCAGAGGAAAGGGTCAAGTAATGTGCAGAGGGTAAAGGATGGGGTGGTTTTGAGAAGAAAAGCATTTGTAGGAGGTGGAAGCCCAAGGAAGATTTTATTCCTGGCTAAAAATGAAGCTGGATACGAAGTGAATGAGATGGAGGAGAGGGAAGGTAACCTCCTCTCCTTTCGGGAAGCTCCGTTCATCCCAATGTGTCTGGGATGAGCAGTGGAGTTTCAATCCAAATCCAAATTTTCCCCCCTGCTTCAGAAGAGTTCCCAGCTGGGATTTATCAGCACCGTGTGCTCCTGGGACCCTCTGTTTCAGCAAAAGGGGTGTGTTTCATCACAGTGAAAATTCAAATACCTTTTTCTTCTTCATCCCTGCCTGGGGCGTCTCTTGACGGTAACAGCTGAGTTAATCTGGTGGTTTAGGATTCTCGTGGCTCCATTTCTAAAAGTCTCACTGTTCTAGGGTGACATTCCTTTATCCCTCACCCTTTCTTTTCCTCCTGGATTATCCCATGTTAATAGGTACCGTGTAATACAGTCTGTTGTTAACTACTCCTGAATCCTGCTTGCTGATTCCTTAAGTAGATCTTGAAACCCTGTGAATCTGGCTTTGAGTTTTGTAGAGGTTTGTTTTGTGCTTTATTCTTTTTTAAATACAACACATGAAATGTGTAGGATAACTTTCTACTCCAGCTTTTAGGAAGCAAAGGAGTTTCATGTGTTTAGGCAGTTTTGATATGTTATTCCAGACTGCAGAGTGCATCTGCTTAAATCCCCCTGCAAAGCAGGCCCTAAGAAAGAAACTTTGTTGGCAAAAAAAATACATCAAATATAGAATAAATCCTTCCATAGCTGTTTATCTGCTCAGAAAAATGTTGCCCAAGGAAGCTGTTGCCCCCTCCCTGGTAAGTGTTGAAGGCCAGGTTGGATGAGGCTTTGAGCAACCTGGTCTAGTGGAAGGTGTCCCTGCTGCTGGCAGGGGGGTTGGGACTGGATGAGCTTTAAGGTCCCTTCCAACCCAAACCAGTCTGGGATTCTCTGATAAAAAAAAAAAGATCCTTGAACACCCCTTGTGTGACAGTATTTCATAAGAAAAGAATATGAGTAATGTCAACTTTTTTACCTCGCTGTGTCTTCTTGCTTCAATGGAAGAGATTTCTTCTTTGTTAGGAATGATAAATCTTTATTGCTACAGCCCAAACAATTCTAGTAACTGCTGCCACGGACTTTCTGGAGACAGGCAAATACACTCTCCTTACCATTTGCAATGCTCAGAGCATTTAAAAAAAATTCATTATTCACATAGAAATTTGCACATCAGCATCTCTGTTATACTGAAAACGTAATCCCTTCTTTCTAATCAAGTGCCAAACTACTTTGTTCCTTGGTTGATTCCTGAGTGTCCATGGTTTTAAGCTTAAATATTTGGCTTTGGGATAACTCTCCCTCAAAATCCCACAGTCTGGAGTAGCTATGGCTGATGCACGATACGCTGCAGAGCACCGATCATCTTCTGTTCTCTTGAAAACAGGGAAGGAGCCTTATTTCTTCCATCAAAGCAAACCTTGATCCCAGGGTTCTGAAGCAGCATCTTCTCCAAAGGGACAGAGCAGAGTGTTTCTTTCTGACTGTGGCTGTGTGACAGCAGGAGTCCTGCTTTTCTCTGTCACTACTGGCAAAACCTGTCGTTGGTCCCTACCTCAGTTTCCCCATTGGCAAAATCAGATATTGGTATTCAATCCGTTGGGAGCTTGAGGAAAAAAAATAAAAATAAAAATACAAATAAAAATA
>NW_010295093.1:0-1094 GCF_000700745.2 Antrostomus carolinensis
CAGGGCATTTGCCACCATCCATGAGTCCCTACAGAGGTAGAGCACGGGCCATTTCTCTCACTCAGCAATGTCCAAGGCCAGCTGGATGGCTTTAACTCTGCAAACTGGCTCGATTCACCTTTTCCTTCAGCAGCCTCTGCGACTCGTTGGGTGGGACTCCACACAGCGGCTTTCCAGCTTCGATGTTTCAATACGACAGGAACCATCAGTGAACAGGGCATATCTTTTCTCACCATCTGGTAATTCATTATATGATGGAGCCTCTTCAGCACGTCACCTCCTTCTCTGGTGACATTCCAAAATTTTTGCCTTCTGGCCAGTTCGTGATCACTTCCAGAATTCCTGGGTGATTGGGGCTTCCTATTCGAGACCATTGTGTGATAAGTGTGACTCATTTACTCCATGTGGCATCAGCTGTGTGGTGTGTGGAGGGAACGCTGCCTTTGAACATCCAGCCCAGCCCTGGCAGTCGGGGCACCAGAAGGAGCTGTGCTTCAGTACCAGCCACCGCAGAAGCAGCTCGAACTCCCTCATACACAGCCAATATCTCTTTTTCAGTTGGACCATATCAAGTCTCTGATCCTCCGTATTGTCAACTCCAAAACCCAAGGGGTCGACCTCGAGTTTCCCCTGGTGCTTTCTGCCAGGTCCATTCTTCCTGGCTGCAGTATAGAGCACATTTTTAACACCTTGTCCTGTTCACACTGGCCCAAGAGCTACTGCATGGACTGTCTCTTGTTTTACTAGTTCAAAGGCTCATCATTGCTCAGGACCCCATGTGAACTCATTCTTCTTTCAAGTCGCTTGGTAGAGAGGCCTCACCATCTGGCTGTAATTTGCAATTTGCATTTTCCAGAAACCCACAATGCCTAAGAAGGCTTGTACTTCTTTTTTGTTAGTTGGTGGGGACATAGCTGTTATTTTATTGATCACATCCATTGGGATCTGACAGTGTCCATCTTGCCACTTTATTCCTAAAATCTGGATCTCTGGTGCAGGTCCCTTTATCTTGCTTCGTTTTACAGCAAAACTGACTCTCAGAAGGATTTGGATTATCTCCTTCCCATTCTCAAAAACTTCTTCTGCTGTGTTGC
>NW_010295094.1:0-16383 GCF_000700745.2 Antrostomus carolinensis
AAGGAAATAAGGAGATTTGTAAACTAATCCTTCCCGCCCCCCCTCCCCCGCCGAAACACTCAATAAACCTCAATGCATTGGGGTGCAAAGGGCTGAGTGTTGCAAGATTGCTCTGCATGGGAATGCGTGTGCACTTTCCCTGGCTCCCACTAACTAAACCAGGCAGGAGATTTGTGCGTGGAGTTAAAAAAAAAAAAATTAAAAAAAATCCGACCCAAAACTGCAATCGTGGTAGTTTTTCCCCTGGAAGTTAAAAGCTCAAATCTTGGTCTAATCTAACATGTGCTTAGAGCAAACGATTGAATGAGTTAGCCTCGCTGGTTCTTTCCTGTAAGGTTTTCCTCCTAAAAAGCTTTAAAGTAAAAATGCATGTGGTGCACTGAGGTGTATATTTGCAAGACTTGATACAACTTTAGCAAATACTAAAGTTTAGGAAACTTTGATGGTGTTAAAGGTAATTTTTTTAAGCAACTGTGCATTTTGTGGTGGAAAATATGGTTTGTGAAATTTAAATGTTTCAAACAAGGTGATGCTTGATTCTGAATTCTGGTTTTTGGGGTTTTTTTGTGAAGGGCAGTTCAGATACACATGTAATAAAGTTGTGGACTTTAGTGACTGTGACAATGATTTTTCCATAATGAAAAGTTTGTAATTGATGCAAACTATTGTGACATTTCTTGGCCAGCTTGATTTATTTCTAGAAAGAGGGATCTGATTTTGTTAATGTGGGTATTCTGAGAGCAGTTGCAGTTTCTACAATTTGTTGAAAATTTAAAATGCTTTTAAAATTTTATATTCTTCCAACTCCTTTTTCAAAAAGGAGGAAACTCACTTAGTTTGGCACTCTTTTTTTTTTTTTACTACTTTAATGAATGAATGGCACATACATCAAAAGGATTCAATGTCCAACTCGGAAGCTGTTTTACTCACAACTTTCCCCTCCCCTCAGTACTAGACATGTGGTCTGTTTGTTGAGACTGGGTTTTACGTTGCAACTTTTTTCTTGATTTAGAAGAGTTAAGAGCATTTTTGTGTCTGTTTTTAATTAAGTTGCTGTAACTTGAAGCAAAAAAAAAAAAAAAGAGATCAGTTGATGATTTAGTTGATGGTGAAGCACTGCATGGCTGTAATTAAAACTGTAAATTTGTCTTTAGTAGTAACTTGTACATACACTATTTTAAATTAACCCTCTCTGTAGGTAAAGGTAGATAGTTAGGACTCCTGAGGATTGTGGTTTATATTTATATATAATTCAGAATTAATCTGTAAGATATTTTTCAGTTAATGCTTTGTTGATGTCATTAACTTTGGTTTTTTTTTTTTTCCCTCCCTTTAATGTAAACAGTTTATTTAAATGCTGTCTGTGATTTCTGTGTATACATATTCTAGAGCAATACAGTACTATCGTGCTGAATTAAGGTAACAGTGTTTTGGACTTTTTTTGGATGGGGAACCTGAAGATAAGTTGAAGGATGCAGTTTAACATGTAGATGTTTCCTCTTTATTTTAAGATGGTAGCGTTGCAGATCAGTAGAAAAAATAGAGAGTTTTGATAAAAGTTGTCTGTTCTGTACACAAGGCTAAATAACATTATTTAGTCATGATGTTCATGTCATAATGCAGAGTCTTAGGCAGAAGTGCTTAATTTTTCTGTGTGACTTTGAGTGTGCTGTAATTAAACATTATTTTTTGTCACACGGTGGAAGAAAGAGTCTTCAAGAAAATCATGCTCTTCTCACAGCCAAAATGCATTGTCAGATTTCTGCCAATTAATGGATTCATGTCATAGTGAATTTCATCAGTCAGTTTGCACGTTCTAACAAATGAATCATGAAACATGACCATATAGTGTATTTTCAAAGGGGGATTAATTTTGGGTGGCCAGCTCGTCAACAAGCACTGAGTGTATGGTAGCACAGTTTAGACATTGCTGGTTGGTTGTACCTCTGTATTCCGTGTCATTATTTCATAATCATTTAATGAGATATTGAAGTGTTGCTCAGTTTTCTGGGTGTGTTCTGAGTATATTCAAAATTTGTAAAATTATTTTTATTAAGGAGATCTAGAAGTAAACTTACCACTACAGGTTTTGTACGACACTCCAGATGTTGAGCTGGTTTAGCACTGGATATAGTGGAAACCATTTGTCATCAAGGTCATCTGAAAATCTTCTTTAAAAAAAAAAAAGACATTTTAAAAACTATTTCCCTGTTTGGAAAGAGCAGTACTCTGTAGGAACTGTATAAACAGTTATTTTAGCCACTTTTCATACTGTTTTTCATAGAAAGAATTAATACCAACACATCATTTATAAATCTTGTGAAAACAAGTTAAGCAGAAGAAAGGATACCATAGCAGAATGAATCATTTATGCTTGTTTTGTTCTTTCACCATTACTGTGGTGTCAAATTAACTCAGTGCCATTCGAAATGGTACTGTATTTCCCCAAAACCCAGCTGAAGTAAAAACCCGTAGAGTTTGTGTTCAGAAAAAGCTGAACCAAGCTCATATGAGCTGCTCATCCTCACCCAAGCTTGTGTCTGGATTGGCAACCAGAAGAACTGGAACTGGGAACATGGCATGCAATCTGACTCCCTGAAATACTGCACTGCAAACTACCTCTTTTATAGCTGGCTTGGAGTGCTGCTCCCTGGCAGGGTGTAGTTTGATGATGTTCACTTCAGCTGGTGCTGTGTCTGGAAGGAAAAAAAAAAAAACAGAGGGGAAAAAAAATAGGCAGTCTGTGGGCATTTGTTCTGTGCTGTCTTTACGGTGTGTTGCCTGATGTTTGTGCGTGACCTTGCTTAGGAAATCGATCTGTCTCCAAAATAATCTTAAAAAAAAAGGTTGTTATGCAGCTGGATGAGTTCCTCGTACTAACTCGCTTGCATCCATACAGATGTGTCTAATGTTACAGCGTCCTTACAGGCAGAATGAAGTGTTTGGAGACAGGGCAGTGTGGATTCTGTCTGTCAGATTCCTGAAATACGCTGGAAACTATGGAGGGCACCCTGAACACAAGATGAAAGGTGGTTCTGGGTGGGTTTGGAGGGAGATGTTTTGGAGTGTGTCGTCTTCCTGTAGCTGCTGCTTATCCCCTCTTGCTCAGTTGCTGTTCTGTGTTATAAAGGGATGAAGAAGCTGGATTTGTGTCATGTCGTGTCCGGGCCCCCCCCCCCCTTTTTTTTTTTTAAACTACTTTAATTGCTGAGAAGGGGCTGGGTTGATCCTTTTCCTAGAGCTTTTGCCTATGGATGAGTAGTTGTTCTATCCTTCCATGGTCTCAGGAATTCAGGCTGCAGCTGAAGCTGTGAGCTTTGATAGTCAGAAAGTATCATTTGTCTTTCTAAAGTGTGAATGGTGAATCCACACAGTGCGTGAATGTGGGATTGGTTAACTTAAAAAAATAAAGTCTGGGGAAACTAACAAATTTGGAACTATATGACAGTGTGCAAACAATGGAATAAACCCCCCAGTTTTTGTGAATCACTGCTATTTATTCTGTGCTTTCTAGACCATAGCACTGATTTGGACACTTTTGAGAATGGATCCAGCCATTTACCTGTTAAGAAATCCATTTTTTTTTTTGGTAGGCAATTGCTTAAACACACTGCTTTTTCCATTCATGTAGCTGTTAAACTACTTGTAAAATTAAGTGGGGTTTTGTTTATAGGTAAACGAAGCAGTCTGATTTCTGTTTAGTGATATACATGCAACATGCTGTGTCGTACAAAACAGCCAAATCTGTTGTAATAGAAGTTGCTGGCCTTGGGCCATTGGATTATAGTCATTTGTCACTCTAATGCCATTTCAGCAATGTAGATGTTCATTTCGAAAGAATTAAACATGCTAGAACTGCGGTTTTTCTTTTTGATGGAAGTGTTTTATGTGTGATCATTAAACATACAACTGGGGATTATGGAACAAAGGGTTATGGTTCATGGTGGGGAAAAAAGTGTATGTGTGTACATGTGTGTGTGTGTATATATATATATATATACATGAACACTCCATAATGGATTAGTCTGATTAAAATCCAGATTCTAAACCCTATTTTTATTTTATGAAACTGTAATGTGTCCATTTAAGATGACGTGTTTTAAATGTTCCCAATAATGGTGCAGTTTTGATTATTTTTAAAACACTTTAAAGGATTTTGTTAGATTAGCACTCATGTTAATAAATTCATTAACACTCTAATTGAGTAAAACTTTGAAGTATGTTAGTCTTTTACATTTTGTATTTGACTCTCTAATACCTAATTTAATTGCAGGTGTTCTTGATAATTTAAGTACATGTAAGAACTTCTCCTGCTTGTTTGACAGCATGAGATTTATTGGTTTTTGGTGTGTGCTACAAGGTCTGTTTTTCTTCACGTGTAGTTAGGCAGGAGGTAGGTTAAATCACAGTAACCCTAACAAAGTGTTTGTCTGAGGCTTATTTAAAAAGTACACCTTGTGGAAAAGCACATGTTTAACAGAAAATTAAGAAAGGGCTTCTTGAGATCCTGTGATTGTCACAAATGTTTGTGCCATACAAGTGGAAAGAAATGTGCAAGAGTGCTTTTGGGAATTTTGCTGCTTATGGGATTGTATGTGAATTTGTAGGGAAGTTTTAAAAGAACCGTTGCATGTTACTTGCTTTGAAGTTGTACTAGGAAAGAAAGGGATGTGGATCCACTTCCATTGAATGTAACGTTAACACAAACTGGAAAATCACTTAAGGGTTCTGTAACTTCTTTAGTTTGTTAAAAAAGTCAACTCCCTCATTGGGGTTGAGCTTTGAAATGGAAGAGAAAAATGCCCTGTCTGTAAGAAACTCTAAAGAAGAACCCATCTCTAAAAGTTGTGTGAAAAGATGCATTTAGAAAAACATACAAGAAAGTAGATTTTCTTCAAAGAATTCAGTGCATGAAAGACTTGTTTCTCTTTGTTGTGTTTGAACTAAACTGAGCATGCTAGCAGATACAGCAGTGCTGGATTCCCTCAGTGCAGCCGGTAGGTTTTTTCATACAACATTTAGAACCTGCTGTAATGATTCACAGGTTCCCTGCCTCATTTTTCCCCATGAATGCTGCAGGGGCAATGGATTTACCCGTGTAACTTCAAATACAGAAGTTGTATATCATTCATGCAAAGAAGTGAAGGCTTTTGTGATGAAAATGTTTTGTCTGATTGGAATGGGATTCCTTTGTAGGTAGTGTAGCAACATGTTGCCAATAGTGATTCCTATAGTGTCGAGGTAATGTTCTTATTTTCATGATGCTTAACAGCTTTGCCATACACACATACTTATCTCAGCAGGAAGCTCTTTAGCCTGTATTGCAAAAATATACCTAGGTGTTTGAAGTTGGTTGAAGATCCTCTGTTACCAGCATAGGAGACTCCTAGAACGCGGGTGGGATTATCAAGTGTGGGATGGCAACAGTGACTTTAGATGGTGCTGACTTAAATCATGTGCACGTATCAAGATTTCAGATGCTGTACATGGTATCAAACCACAGGTTTTCTCACTCTTGGTTGTTGGGTGAAGCAGAGTTTCTGTTGCATGTGCCTCTCCTTTGAACAGGCTGAGTGTAAGTTTTAAAGAGGGAAATGAATTCAAGGCTAACCTTCTTTACAAGGTGGGAGCTAAAGAAATGGCTCTGACAGGAAAAAAGGGGAGATAGAGGCAAGATATTGATAATCCCTTTGATTCTTACTGCGACCGTTAGGATGGATGGAGAGGGAAATGGAAGAAGTTTAGTTGCTTAGTTTAGTGGTAGCAACAGGCAATTAGATTAATCTTATTCAAATAATGTGTTTGGATTGTGCTACTTAGGGGAGGATTTGATTAAGAATGATGCTGTACCAGTACATAATATGAGATGGTCTTGCCATTTTAAATGTGACTAGGTATGATAAAAGGAGAGAGAAATAAAGCAGAGAGAAAGAGGCATTGTCAGCACAAGTTACAGCCGAATTGCAGGAAGAATCAAGTTCTCTTGAAGTTCTAGTCTACTTCAGTCTATACATTAAATCATATGGTCTCTAATAATAGCTAGCTGTTACCAAAGAAAGTAAAAAATAGTGCTGTAATGTCCCTAAAACGTGGAAAACCTCACTTTCTGTTCCTCTGCTGCCTTGGGGATACAAAACCAAAGCTGCCACTGTTTGAAAATTTCTGTGGAGCACTGTAGTTAGTTGATATAAGGTTGGAAAAATGTCAAAGACAACTTATTTAGGCAATTCCCAGTAGTCATTTTCTTCTTCCCAACTAAAGGTTGTGACCACAGGCTATTGCCCCTTAGCAAGAAGTTTAAGCCTCCAGGAATCACAGATAGTGAAAGCTCTCTGACAGAAATTCAGGCAACAAAAAAAGGGGTTATGCTTTTAATATACTTTCATAGCAAGCGGGAATGAGATACATAAAATTATCATCCTAGTGTTGCAAGTGACAGAAAATGTAAGTGCAGCAGAATCATTAAAGTGTGGAAAAGGAGCTTTCAGAGCAGAAAAAATAAAGGTGTTGAGTTTGTTCATGTCAACAGGTTTGCGTTCTGTCTTTTGAACTTTACCTTTGTTCAAACACAGCACTGAATTGTGGTGGTCACTCTTGTTGCTGACTGTGAGTACCAGGTGCTGTTTCAGATGTTACCAAAGACTCAGAGTTTCCTTAATTGGGGAGGATAAGATGGACGTGTATTACACTTAATACTAACGATTGTCACATAGAGGCCATTATGGTTTTCTGCTTTGGTCTAATTGCATCATTAAAATAGACATTTCTCAGAGTTCTCATCAGTGTTCACCCCTGGAATGATGCGTTAGGCAGTTGTGCACATTTTTTTCCTCTGCTTTATGCTGCTGCTGGTAATGGTGAGTACCAGGGTCAGAAGTTACAGTGGGCAAGAGGGGTCCCTCACTCCCAGCAGCAGAGCTCGATTGTGTGCTGAGCTACATAGCATGTGTGTGTACAATGTCTTCATGGTAGTGTGACTTTATAGTTAGTCTGAATTCTTTATCTTTTTTTATTTCTTTTTTTCTAGGCAAAAGTTTGAGGGCTTAGCTAAGAGCCAGGGTATTTTATAACTGTTTGGTTTGCTTGTCTAATTTTATTTAAGTGTTTGTGCTTCACATTTATTTTATGACAGGTTTTTTTTTTTTTTTTTAAAAAAAAAAGGCTTGTAACTAGTGAACAACTACTTATTATATTATCTTTGAAGGTCAGCTCTGATTATGAGTGTCCAAAACATCCAGTGTTTTTACTGAGTAGCCAGAGGTTGCAGTATTTCATAATGGTAGACATCACTAATTTGAAACTTAGTTTAATTTGTATTTTCTGTCTTATTTGCAAAACAACCATTTGGAACGATAGTATGAGTAACTGATCATGTCTACCAAACGTTTTTATGATTTGCAGGATTTTTTTAATTTGGTTTGGGACCAAAGGAGGCAACATACAGCCACGTGAGAAGCATGTTCTTTGAAAAACTGCCTCCATCAGTGATGGTTGAAAGTGGAAAGTATTATAAATTCACAATACTTCTGTGGAATCCCCTCAAATGCTCTGGCTCCTTTGTGCCGAAGGTGGATGAGGGTGAGGATAGAAGGTGCTGGAGTTGCAGAAGCGCTGGTGGAAGTGAGTGGTGTGAGCAGGGAGGTTGCAGACAGCAGCTGCTCCTGCTTCTGTTGTCCTTGCAGTGAGGAAGCCGAAGAGCCAGCGCTGTGTTGTCTCCCCTGCCGTGTATCGATACTCCTGTGTGTCGATGGCTGGATGTGCAGGCCAGGGAAGTGGTGACTCCAACTCCTCCCTGGATGGAGAGGGTACGTGAGTTATCAGTTGTGTGCTGTGATTTCATAGTGTTCTGGGCTTTATCAGTAATAGAATGTCAGAGTATACTCTAGTTTAGTCCCTTTTTTCCCCTTGGAAAGCAAGGGGATTTCAATATCTTCAGTATTGTAAATGTGTTGGGAATACTTTGAGTACTTTGTTTTATACTCTGTTTGTTCATACGTGCAAAAGAAATCTGAATGCTAACGGAAGATCTCGTATAAGGAAAGGCATGAAGTAACACCACTATCTGTTATTCTTTTGGAACCAACTACCTAAAAAAAAAAAAGTCTTAAAATTGACAGCGTTCTTACTCTACATTAAACCTACTGCCATATCCACACTGTTTCTAATGCTGCCATTTAAAAATACCGGTGTTTAATATGCTCACTATCTGTGTTTTAGATGCAACTGTGTATTAATCTTTGCATTTGTTTTAATAGCTACTACCTTGCATCTTCCTAAAACTGTGTTGCAGATACTAAAGCTCTAAAACTATCCCAGGAGGAGGTGGCATGTGTACGCTGTCCCAATTTTCATTTTTATCTTGCATACCACTTCAAAATGCAAAGTTGCTGTCATGGGCAGTGCCAGATCCTCTCAGGTTTCCTTGTGTCACGTACCACACCTCAGGCTGGTGGAGGAGACGGATGGCTGCGTGTATACTGAGAAGCAAAACAATAGGTGGTGGCCTCAGCTTCTGTCTGCCAGGGGACGTACAGCACACACGTGGCCGTGGGGAAGTAGTGGAAGGGACCTGAGTTCCTGCAGAGAGAAAGTAGAGTAAGAACCTCTGTGGAATTACTCTAAAAATTCAGCAGTTACAGAGCTTAAAATACAGGAGGTTTTATTATGTGATAGTAGTTGTGTTTCATGCCTGTGATCCCCTTGAGTCATTTACCAATCATTGTGTTTTTCGCAAGTTCTCTGGTTTATTTTTGGCTGTTTCTCTGTGAGATTATAACCCATTTTTGGCAAGTCACAACTTGCAGAGGTGAAATTCTTTTTCTCCTTGGCTCCTGGCCGCTTGCATCTTTTGCTTTATCCTGGCTCCTCACCTTCTTTAAACCTTCCTGTCCCTGTCCCCCCCTCAAAAAATAAAAAATCATTTGGATCACTTTCTCTCAGTTTGAGTATAATCTCGCTGATCAGTTCAGTGTGTGCCAGAGCTGGCGCAGGAGAAGGGGCAGGATTGTAAATCCATCCAGAAGAAAAGGAGAGTAAAAACTGTGTGGCCTTGGTGAATGGAGCAGGTGGTGCATGTTTTCAGTGATCAGCCAGTGTTTTCTCTTGCTGTCCCAGTGCTTACCCCTGTCCTCGCTCTGGCTGTCGTTAGCTTTTGCATTGTCCTTTTTTAATTCTTGGTGGCTGTTGTGGTTTTGATAGGACTTTGCGCCACATTTAGTTTAATACTAAACTTTCTAGGTTAAATCTGACTCAGCTGTAGTTCTAAGCACTTCACATCTCAACCCTAAATTTCAAAAGTGCTATGTTAGACCTTGAGAAGAGGCATGGGTAGGTGGGCTGAACTGCCTTCCCAAGGTGCTAATCTGTGTTCCTTGTCAGGATGAAGTGCAGGTAGCTCATTTTTACCTTGCCTAATCTTAGCCATCGTAAATCCTGCCTTGAGTAATTGCTTGTGAAGAGCGTTGTGTGGGTGACTTGTCTAGCTGTGGTACTCTTAGGGATAGATTTTAGTTTTCCACAATATTTAACTACAGTTACTCAGAGGCTATCTGTTCTTTTCTCACTTTATCTGCCAGCGTATTTTCAGTTTGCTTGACAAACTGGAGCAGCAGTCTCCTTACTAAGTGAAGGAATATCATCCCCTGGCACGGGTCTGTGTTGATCCTGTAAGGGATTAGTCCTCTGCAAATACATGAATAGTGGGAAAAAGTAAAGAATATATCAAATGTACACAAACCAGTGGGAATCAAATGAAGGTACAAGCAGTCTTAATTTTTGTGCAGCTTTTCTTTTATTACTTGATTTTTCTTAAATCATAGGGTGCTGTCCTGACTCTGACATGCCGCATCTGCAAGGTGAGCACCTTCACATACATGGAAAGGGCCTCTGCTGTTCAAGCACATGGAGCAATTCACAAGAGAGGCAGTATTATTAAAGGAACTGAGATACATTCTGCTGTAACTGAATTAAAGAGACTTCTGACCACAGTAGAAGGATTATGTGATGCCAGAATTTTGGGTGATAATTCAGCTTTTGGAGAGGAAAGTGATCTGGCAGACACAGTACAGTTCTTTCCATTTCTTTTTTTTTCCTGTGCTGCCTCTACCAATAACTTCAGATCCTGTGTCATCACTTCATCTCACTCTAGTTCCTCATCTTTGACCACATCAAGCCAATGGTAATCTCCTTCTTGAATCACTTAAAAATGTGCTCATATTCGAATTTATTTAATTTCTTAAAAGTCAGAGTCTTGTTGCACTTTTTCTTCCCAGAGTTCTACCTCTGTTTTTTTTTTTCTTTTTAATAACCTCATCCAATTCTAGATGTATTAGGGTTTTTTTAATCATGGATTTGAAGAATAAAAGCAGCTGATGAGGTAAATTCAGGTATTGTAAGCACAGAAGAAGGGCTTTCCTCTGCCAGGGCACTTGCCAGCTGGAAGCCATTACAGGGGAAGCCTGTCTTTGTTCTGGTAGCCCAGAGCATCCTGCTTTGCTGGGGTAGGAATGTTCTGGCTCCTCCATACTATCAACTATGCAGATGGTAGAAAAGAGAGCGTGTGTGTTGTTCTTCCACCTGAAGGAATTGAGAGAAGCTTGTTTGGAAACAATCCTTCAGAATCTTAGTTGCTAAAATACCTGCTAAATAAAGATTTGGTAAACCTCAGGAGAAATGCTGATTTAGACAGCACAGCTGGAATTTGGGTGGGCTGCTGTGAGGTGTTCAAAGACCATTTGCTGTGTTCTTCAGATGCAAAACTGATTTTACTTCTGTGCTGTTAGAAGTTTGTTCTGTTGTAGGAATCTGGCACAAAAGGTTCCAGCCCTAATGATTTTAGTCTGGCAGAGGAAAAAAAAAAAAAGTGACTAACACCAAGGTTTTTCTGCTGGGACACATTAGGTAAAATTAGTAAGAGATTGTTTTGCCTGCCCCACCTATAATAAAATAGTAGTTAAACTGGCTGTGTTCTTGAGTAACTTCGTGTTCCAGCTTCTCCCTCCTCAGTGCTTATCATGCTATATAGTAAGTAAATCAGAATAATTCAGGTCTTAATTATTTTTGTTCTTCATTATAGAAAAAGTTTCCAGTTTGCACATTAGACACAATAACTAGTTCCCTGCAAGCAGAGCTTGAAGGAAATGTCTTTGCTCAATTATGAATAACCAGCTTGAAGCTGACGTTTTCAAAGTCTTGGAGGGTGTGAAGACAGAGGCTTAGCAATTGGTGTTTTACCAACCACTATTCTATAATTTAAAACCAAAGAAGAACATATCTACCCATTTTGGAAGTATTTCTTTTTCTTTTGATATTTATTTGCAAAGGCTGCCTGCTTGGAGAATTTAATAGGAAAGTATTTTTGTTTGGCTTTTATTTTGATTTAACCTCGCAAGAAAATAGGTTGGAAAATGTGACTTCTCTGGATCGCTGGCAGATGTTCTGTGGGCTTGTAGTGGTGGAGCTGCTGGTGTAGAGGTGTCAGAAATTCCATCTTTTGCTCTCCAAAGAGCTCAGATTTGATGTAGCCAGCTTTGACAATTCAATTGTTATCTTCCCTCTTGCTTGCTGTCTGGAATGCACTTCCCAGGTAGTCCCAAAATAACTGTTTATCACTGCAGGTCTTGTTTGTATCACATGTGAATGTATGTTGTTAACTTGGGTTCCGGTGGAAGGTCCAAGGAAGATATTTTCTTCTGTTTGAAAAAAGAATAAAGCAAGAATACTTGAAGTTCTCTCATAGGATGTAAATTAGAAGGTATATAAAATGTAGATTTAATCCTCCTGTCACTGGGCCATTTCTTTAGGATCACATATAAGTGATACAGCTACATTGTCCTCTTTATATTATTATTATTTACAAAATAAAATTGTGATTGTTTTGGGGTGTGCTTTTTTTTTTGTGGCATAGAAGAAAAATATCAGTTGGGGCAAGCTTTAAATCAGAGGTTTTTTTGCTGGAACAGCTCTTGTTGGGAGACCAGAAGGTAAAAGACTTTCCCTGGCTGGGGCATGTATACTGCACTCATAAATCCAGTGGTGTCTGGTGTCTGTGTAAGATAATAGGTTGGTTTTTATTCTTCCATTCTCTTTTTTTACTCCCCTACTAACCTCAATCATCACTTCATAGACAGCTTCCTTGGGCACTAGTTGCACTTTGTGGCAGCTGCTGTTTGTTTGAAATGGAAGAATGCCAACAAGCACCTCATTTTTGGTAACAGAATGAAGGGAGAATATAAACAGAATTTGTTTGGGTGTAAGAAATTGGCTCATGTTTTGACAGTTTTTTTGCATTGTTATTGTTTGCTGTGTTGCTCTTATTTGAAACATGTTATGTAATTGATGAATAATAATAATAATAATGATGAAAGAACACAATCTGCTCTGGTTTTGTGAATATTTGATTTACAATCTTCAGGACAAGCCATTCTGATCCACATTGTACCCCCATGATAGTGTCAGGCTGTAGGGACCATTTCTTCTTTAAACTTGTCCTTCAGCACTGTGGCCACAACTGAAACTTCACCAACTTGTACTTTCATATTAGCTAGTGATCTGGATTTTCCTCTGATCAGAAAATGAGCTTTTGAGAAGGATCTTTTTGTTTTGTTTTGTTTTTCTTCCTCTCATAATGGAATAAATTCTCCTCAGATTAATTCATGTAAAATGTGTGGAAAATGCCCAACTTCCTTCTGCTGTAAGCATTGTGTAATGAAAGCCAAGAAACACTGAATTGGGCGAGGGGGGAAGGTACAGTCATGCACTAGATTTTGGAGCCTTTGATTGCTTAAATGGTAGGCAGGCAGAGTGGCACTGACTCATGGGCTTAGCTGACCTACATTTACCTAGCTCTGATCTTTCTCCAGGCACTATGTAGATTTGTTAATGTTCTAGTTTTAAGCTGCAGGCTAGTGATAAAGGACTGTAAGATGTACTAAGAGTTTGCTCATGATTCATTGCATGTTCAACTGTTAAAAGCTTTAATATACAACCACTCTGCCTTAAAGTACAACTTCATTTCCATGTATTTCTGTTTATAAAAATGGACTTTATTTTTCCATAAAGAGGTTTTATCAACATAGGATTTTTTCAGAAACTGGTTTGCTTAAAATACTACTATTTAGGCTGTGATATGGCTGAAAATATATGGCTAGTGGTCTTCTTAGCTTCTAGTTATGGGTTGTTGCTTGCAAATTTAGAATCTAAAAAAAAACCTAACCCCCAAACCAAACTGGTTTTCAGTCTCTCGATTTTGTCTGTGTTTTTATAAGCATTTTAGCAGTAAGTTTCTTGGGATTTGGAAATTCCTTGTTGTACCAAATTAGATAATAATCCATGTACTAAAACTTGATGGATTTCAGTCTCAAAAGGAAGGAGAACCTAAGGGAAGATTGTCTTTCAAAAAAAAAAAAGAAATTTGCAAACTTTGACAAAGTGAGAGAGAAATAAAAGATGAGGGAGAAATACCTTATTTGCTGCTTGGATGACAAATGTAATGGCATTTTCTCTGCTAATAAACCCCAAGTGCATTCATATACACATGTGCCCTTTTTTTCTTGCCAGAAAACAGACTTTTATCTGAATGGTTCATTTTCTCTACTCCAGCCTGTCCTGTAGCTTTGAGAATAGGTACACTTTGTAGAAGTAGCTCAATAATCAAGATTGTGTAGCTTATGGTATATATCAGCTATTTCATCATTTCAATTTGTATGTGAACTAGTTTTAACTTGTTAAGCCTTCTGCTTAAATTCAGTTGAATTCTTCCTTGCTACCATTAAGTAAAAGCTGTATTTTTAACTCATTTGTGGAAAAGCAGTTGAAGTGGGAATGTTTGCAGCTTAAACTGACTGGAAGCTCGAAGCTGTTGGTTATTAGATGAAAGCCACGTTAATGCTTCTTGAAAGCAGAAGTTGACAGTTCATTTTCCTAGCTTTTCATGTAGCAAAGGTGATGCCAAGATGATGATGATGCATCAGCAGTGCTATTTCTACCCATTTTTCTAGGACAAGCAGCTGTGTAACACGTACTCCTCCTCCTTGTATTCCTCCAGGAGAACACTCGTGTTGCTAGACTGGAATACCAGTGGAGGTTTCATTACAGGCAGTAGGGTAACGTTAGCATTTGTTTATTAAGTGGTTAAGGAGAGCACAGCAAAAAACAGTTGACATGAGGAGAGTTTGCAGGCATTTCAATCCTTTGGGGTCTTCAGAGAACCTTTTTCCTCCCCTTCTTGGAATTAGTTCTATCGCTGCTGCTTTTGTCTGCAAGTTAAGATGCCACTTGGTCAGTTATAGTAGTTCAAGTTACTGTACAAATATAAAAGTACTCTTACTTTAATTCCTGTGTGGTGGTAAACATTTTCTTTTATATATTTATTTGGTTAATTGGTTTTATGTAATTTGTGTTATAATCTAGATGCAGTTAGTATCTCAGAGATGGAGAGATGATGATGTTGATGAAATGTTTTGTTCAAAGTGGTGTAAAATCTGCTGGAGTGCAGATGTATGTTATGATATTATACATATTCTAGAGAAACTGGTTGTGGTTTTGTTGTGACTGGAGACCACAGCAACTGACAATCAGGAGAGTTTAGGATGTTTCTTTTGAGAGGTATTTAAAATGACTTTTTTTAAATTTTTTTAAGAGGGAGGCAGGTACTCGATGCAGGAAAAGTTGCTCCCTTATGGCATGTCAGAGTGAGCACTAAAACTGGTGACACCAGCTCAATAGTGAGTTTTGGAAATGCAGGTTGCAAGTCCTTTCCACTGTACCAGCTTCAGTAGTCTCATTCAATATTCTGAACTTGTATTATAGAAAAAAATATGTTGCAAATGTGATGTTCTTTTAAAAAAAATTGCTTATCTACAAAGTATTTGTATAATATTCTACTCTGACAATTTTAAATTCTTTAAGAAGAAGGCACAGATACAGGTCTTTTGATGTCCACTCTCCAGTCACACAGGAAAGAGTTCAGAACTGGAATTTAATCTGTTTCTTTTGAACATTTTCAATAATTTAGTTGTACTTTTTCCCCCCCCCCAAAATTCTCCAAAGCTGTGTGAGAATGTTTTGAATTCAGTTCCCAAACTTTAATTGCAAAATCTTGATAGGTGGAAATAAGGCAAATAAATTAAATCTGAAGTACGAGTAATGTAAGAAAGTTTAATTAAAAACTGGAGCATCCATGCCACCAACGACTTCATGTGAAAAGATACCATTTTAGAATTGCACAAGGTATATTTAATTTTGCATTGATTTTTAAAATGTATATGCTAGTAGTTGTTAGTGTCAGTATCTGAAAGGGGAGGTTTTGTGTACGTTGTGTAACATCCTGCCTAAAAGCACTCTCGTTTTTAAGGGTTATTCAAGCGTTTACTTTTATTTTCATCCTTGGTCTTGTAGATGTGAGCATCTGCAAGAAGCCATTCATATTTGAAAACTCCCAGAAGTTCAGAACTTTGGTATCTCCAAACTAGTATTTAAAAGAAGGGTGGAAACAAACCCTTGTGAATAATTTTATTTTTAAAGTGATTGATTGTTAAACCTCAGTATGGAAGATCCTAGATGGAAAAAACCATCAATTTCTCATCAGGCAGTGTAAGAAAGGTGTTTTGTTATGTTACTCACATAATGTTACTCACATTAGATAAAATAATGTAAATTTTAATATGTTTAATAACATACTGTATATCTCTGGTGAATGGTCAAATGGGGTTACAGTCATGAATTACAAAATGGAATAGATCCAGCAGTATGTTTTGCCTTTATGGTTCTGTTTTTCCATTCCAAAGGAGAGATTTGGAAACACTGATGAGAAAATGGAAAGGTAGGAGAGGTAGATTTCCCCCCCACCTCCAAGAATTCCCCAAAGCCTCCTCCTTTCCACACCCCCACTCCCCTGCCCCCCAGAGAATTATTTTCCATCTATTTTTTTCTTATACAGTTGCAGGTGGAAGATGATTGAAATTTATATGATACTGTTTTGACATTGCTCTTAATCTATGGCAGAAATCAAGATCCCCAGACTGAGGTTATCTTGGAGGATCCTTGAATACACTTAAGGCAAGGTTAATGATTGCTCTGCAGAGTTAAATAATCTGGGGAGGGGCAAGAGAAATGCCGTGTCAAATATGTGCTCCCCAAAAAGTGAGAGAGGATTCCTTCCTAGGAGCAGAAAGCTTCTATGTAGGTTGCAGAGATGGTTTGAGAAGGAGAGGGAGATCAGATTTGACTCTGAATTAAGCCTCTTAGGGATTATGGATCTTTCAAAGTAAGTCTGGGAGTAACGTTACAATTGGAAATTT
Organism: Antrostomus carolinensis; assembly: GCF_000700745.2. NCBI lineage: Eukaryota > Metazoa > Chordata > Aves > Caprimulgiformes > Caprimulgidae > Antrostomus > Antrostomus carolinensis. The sequence goes on from NW_010295094.1 coordinate 16,299, forward strand.
TCAAAACTTCCCTCCAGTATTCTCTTAAAGTTTTTCTTCTAAATCCAGTGTAGGTGTGAGACTGGACTCTCTTCTAAGCATCATT
>NW_010295094.1:16421-51656 GCF_000700745.2 Antrostomus carolinensis
TGCTATTTATCTTGCTTTTCAAGCAGATACTATTTTGACTGAGGATATAAATAAAATCTAATTTTTGAAATGTATAATTGAATACTAAAGAGAATTTTTCCTTGGAGAAAACTTGAGGGGGTTTTTATTGCCTTAAATTTGTGTAGAGCTCTGAGTTATTAAGCTTCAACTTTTCACTGGTAATATTTTTTTATTATTTATTTTGGGTTTGCATGTTGCTAGACATACTTTAGATTAGATATTATCCATAATAAGCCTGGATTTTGCTAACTGGGCCCATTCAGCTGCCTGTTCGTTGTGCTTCTTTGCTCAGGTAACTACAATTTTAATTACTGTAAAATAACAGGCTGTTGATACAGCGACGTGTCAGTAATGGTCAGCATGACAAGCAGCTTACCTCTGAGCAAATCACACTCTTACCTGTGTTCCAGCTGACCTCAGGTCTGTCTGAAACTGAGTTTTTCCTCCTGCTTGTGTGGTGAAATCCCAATCTGTTATCCGTGATCAGAGAATTGTGATGGTCACACGAATTTAGAAGCTGAGGAGGTGTAGGGGAGATCCGAGTTTGCCATTTAAAGGAATCAATTTTATGTTTGTTTCTTAAGCAAATGCACATCTGCAAATATTAAAATTGGAATTGAAATAATCAGAAGTGGCTTTTGCAAAGTTTTAACACATGCTAGTGTCTCTCTGCTGTGTGTTTTACGTGTTGTTTACAGTATGGTGTAAATTCATGCTGATTGTGAGTAGCTTCTGTAAGAATAGCATAAATAATTTAATTAAAATTTCATTTGGTTGTTCCAGGTATTAGATTTTATTTGTCAATTTGCAAAAAAGCTAACTTTGAGGCTTTTAAAATTATGTGGAATAATTTAGAGTGTTTGAGCTAGGACCCCAAAAGCTCATTCTGATAATGAGATTATTTCTTGTGAGGGTATATTGCTTTTATAAAATCCTAGTGCTCTCTTGCTTCAAAATGTGTACTACTTAGGCATTTCAGTTGTAGAAAAACCTTTAAAATTTGAATTAATGGTTCAGAGTAAGCACAACAGTGATGTCTTTCTGAAGCTGTTTCACAGCTAAAATCAAGTATGTTCTTACACTGAGATCGTTTGTCTAGTGCCAGTCACACTGATTCATTGGACTGTAGGGTGGATGGAGAGCAGGCAGGGATGCTTAAAATATAAAATACAATGGCTTTCCCCTCTCCTGCCTCCTTTTTTGTAGAGTATTTTATACTCACCAAGTGATGTGATATATTGGTTCTTTTTCATTTCAGCATGTAGTTGTACCTTAAAAAGGGTAGAAAATTCTGTCGTGCTAGCAGAGTGCTGTGTGTGCAGCTTGCAGAAATCTGTTCCTTAAGGAAGGTCACTTAAGTTGGGGAGGTTTAATGTCATCAGTCATAATGGCTTAAGAAGTTTATTTTGAAACAGTATTTTTCACAGTTTATTATGCAGGGATCTTTTAACTGGTTTATTTTGTGTTTGCAGGTATAAAGCAGTGCTAAATAAAGTCCTATGAAATAAAATCCTGGTTTCTTCAGGCCCAAATGGGATGGGGTTTTTTGACTAGGATTTTTGGTTTAGAAGTTGGTAAATTTTTAATGTCCTGTTTTAAATTATGAAGAAACAGTTGCATAGACACAGTGTTTCCCTATGTGAATACATCATTAGGTAGTGAAACAGTTCCATTAAGATAATATTAATAATCGCTTTGTTTCACTTTTGTCTTGTATTTCCTAATTAAAAAGTAGCACTTTCTTTTGTTCAGAAAGAAGTACCAGGCCTGGTACGTTGGTAAATGAAAAGACTCTGTTACCACATGGAGGAATTAAAGTTGGATTTATGTAATTTTAAATAGTCTATAGACTGAGATAATTATTTTATTTTGTGACATGACTGCATCAAAAATATCTCCTAAAAATATAATTTAGTTATGATTCAGCAAGTGTCTTTTGTAGGGCTGTTTTTGGAGTATGATAAATTCTAGCTGGTATGTTACTGAATAAAAATGACTGTGTTATATTGAGAACATAAGCAAAGTCCTGTACCAAGAGCTGTGAAACCATTCACTCAAGTGCAGTTTAGTCATCCTGTTCTGTTTAGGTGTTGCACTGTCTCAGTTGGTTATGTGAAGATTATTTAAAGCATTAATTGTATCACTATGCTTCAAACATTTCTATCACACGTGTTCCAGTTTGTTTTGTCTGTTGAAATTGTTTGTCTACTAAACTAGATTATGTTAATATTTGTTTAAAAACATTGAAGGGCATGACAATGGTTAAACTCTTTCCACACATAAGTGATGTACTTAATAAATCAATTTCCTAATTGCTGTGGAATTTAGCTTAAACTTCAGCTTTGACATTTATGAATGTAAATGGCTGTGAGTCATGCAAACAGAATGAATAAACCACCCAAAGACTGGAAAAAAAATTACTATGATTGAAATACTGGATCTACAGTTTGTGGCAACAACCTGCACTTCACTAGAGATGATTTTTCAGATTTTAAGAACTTTTTTCTATGGTTCAACTCCCAGTCTAGATATTTGTATCTTGGTACAGCCAAGCTGTGGATTTATCATGAGCTGATGAAAAAGGTTTTCTGATGGAAGGGTGGAGGATAGCAAAGAATTATCTGGAAGGACCGTCAGAGTAGACTGAAGATGAAGGAGAGTGCTAAGCTGTAAGGTACTGGACCAAACTGACCTGCTTTGATCCATGGCTATAATATTTGTGACTAGTGACTCTCAATCTGAATATCCTTCCACATACTAAGAATGTGTTGTTAGTGGTATTTCCCAGTCCTCTTGACTATTCTGTCAGTTTATTCAACTCCTTGTTCAGCTTCTTTCTGCCCCAGTATCTCTCTGCTGTCCTGAACGTTCAGAAGCTACTCAGCTAATTACAGCTGGTGATGGAAATTTATAGAAGCTTCCACGAGCTATAAAATGCCAACTTGCCATTCCCATTTTTATTGGGAATGTTTCATTTTCTGTACACTAAATATAAGCTCTCATTTTAGTGTGGGATTTTTTGTGGTCTTGTTGGGTACTTTTTTTTTTTTTCATAGAAATATGGATGCAAAATATCTACAAGAGTGCAGGAAGATAGTGTTGGGAAAGGACATTTCATTTTAGGCTTGTTATGCAGATTTTCAGGCACAGGGGTAACAAAATTGGTAAGAGCAGCTGTACCAAAACTGATTATATTTAGATATTGTGCATTTTGCTACACCTAGGCAGTTGCAGTTCTGTTCTTGTGCACTCAGGTAGTGATACCATTAGTTTTGTGGAACTCCTTAGTTTAGCAGAACTCTGGAAAAGTAATTCTTGGGGGGGGTTTTTTTCTTGTGAAGGGCAGGTATCTGTTAAAGAAAATAAACCAGGTTGTGTCTGGGGTTTATCTGAAATTGTGCAACTTCTCATCCTACATGTTGATTTAGAATTGGTCATGGGATGAGCTGCAGTTTGTGCTTTGATTACCTCTAGTGGGAATTTGAAGGAAAGTGCCTTGTATACAGTTTTAGAGCCTAAAGTACTTTGCTAAAGACTTGAGAAGGAATTAAGATGAGAGGTGGGATGCAAACAAGTGAGTTTCTGGCTCCTAACACAGGTCTATTTGAATGCTAGTACCTTAATAAACTTTACCATGAATTTGTTAATTGCATTGCATATAAATCCTTCTTTAACAAAGATCCTTCTCTTTTATTTTTAGTATATTTTTGGGGAGTTCAGCCCTGATGAATTTAATCAGTTCTTTGTGACTCCACGATGCTCTGTTGAGGTAAGATTTACTTTTAAACTCATTTTAGAAATAACATTTTAAAGCTATGTATCTTTGTTATATTTGAAATATCACACTACAATGATCTTTTTATCATTCTCTTAGCTTGCTAATTTACAAACTGAAGATATTGAACAGGAGTCTTCTTTCCATGTATGTGGACGTTAAGTCAATTTTTAGAAATAAGTAATTATTTCACCTTCTGGTTGTTACCTTTCAGAGCTGGAATAGCTGACATTGTAGTGATAGGATGTTAAAAGTGAATTATCCAACCCTATTACCTTACTTTTGAATTTTTTTTTAAATTTATTTTTTTAAGAGATGTGGTTATAGAGAAAACTCAGCAGTGTTCTTGGTTGTAAGAAAGATGGACATCTACATCTTACGAGCCTTTTGAAGCACAAGGATTCTTAATATTTTTTGACAGGTGGAGTGCTGCTAACCATCAAAGCTATGCCTACAAGGAAGGCTGTGCATGAGGTCTGAGAGAGGGAGCAATAATGAACTAATTACAGTGGCAGTGAGAACCGCAGAGTGGAAGCAGTTGTGTTTGCATGTTTGAGTTCATAACATAGTACAGGTAGTATTGGAGACTCTTATTCTCTGTAGTTCTGGGTAGAGAGTGAAGAAATCATTTTCCTTTGTAGGGAAGAGTTTTATGCCATTGTCCTAATCTCCAGACTTGAAAAATATTTTTCCTCTAGGTCATTTACCATGATTTTCCTCCAAACATTTCCCTTCAAACATTTCAATCAAGCTTCTGTCCTCTCCACTCAACATAAAGGAAATGAACACTTGGATTGTAGATGGGGAAATCCTTTTGTCACATTTTTACAAGTCTGACGACCATTGTTACTGCGACTCAGTTTCCTGTAGCTTAATTTTCCAAGAATAATTAGTACAATGTACCACTAAACAATAAGTGCATGAAGGGAATGGGGTGGGGGAAGTTTAGGAAGAAAAAGACAGCTTCTACTTGCCTCTAGGGATAGCTTTGTATCTTCTCTGGCAGGTGGGAGGTCATGCAGAATATATTTTCAAGTCATACTTGTTTCTTCTGATTTTATTGCTGTTTTCCCACCATTAAATACAGTAGCAGTGGTGTGACATTTGCATCCTGTGCAGTGTCACTTGAAGTGTCCTACGTCAGCTATTCTAACGCTTACATTGTGCAAGATGAAAGTGTCATATCCTGACTTCTGTAAAGCTATTCTCATAAAGTATGTTGAGGAAACACGAACCTACAGCATTGGAGCCAGTCTTACTTCATTTTAGAACTATCTCAAGTGTACCACTTAGTGGTTAGCTATCAAAATAAAAAAAACTGTGTTGAACGATGTTCCTGAAGTTTGTCCTTGATCTGGTTCAGTTCAATGTTTTAATTATCTGGATGATGAAATAAAAATTATGCTTATTAGTTTTACAGTGTGCAGATACTTCAGAGAAAAGTGGTCTGAAAAGAAATAGGGTGAAATTCAAGAAGGACAAGATTGAGATTATAATAGTGCAGTGGTGGTTGACATACATTCTGTTGGGGCAGTGCCAGTTCTGGGAGGCCCAGAATCTGTTGATACTGGTGTCCTTCTGAAATCCCTCACCTATAGACTGAAGGGTGGGCCAAGGCAAGGGCTTAGTTAAAGCTAAAAGTTGTCTCGAATGTGTCTTTACACATGGCATTTTTAATAAACCTTCTATTAGATGCCTGTTGACTGAGATGATTCAGGTGACTCAGTTGTATGAAACAGGTCAACTCAGAAATCTCTACTTTGCAAAGGTGCTGTTGATTAACCAGATAAGTAGGGGACTAATAGGTGGATTACTTTGTTTTTTTATTATTATTTTTCACTTTGTATTTTTTTAAGCCCTTTGAATTGGAGAAAAACAAGAATTACAAGTATTATCATAAATTGTTGACTGTAGACTTCTAGAGTAACATTTTTAGCTCCAGCTATAAAATTATATTGAATCTGTGTTCAGTATTAATAGGGATAATAGGTTCTTAACAGCTTGGAACCTCTTTCTGACCCATTGATTCTCATTTTTGACCTGGAAAATTGCTGTATTAAAATGTATTATGGTTTATGAATCTGTTTTTACAGTATGTGTTCTTTATATAGACTTTTTTATACTAGAATTTTAGGAATATTTTTCTTGCCACTTCAGTGCACTGTACTTTAAGAAGGCAATATGTAAGTATCTGTAGCTTGAGAGAACTGAGGACTTCAGTGATGAAGTCTTTGATATTTGTTACAGCTTTATCATTAATCTTTAGAAGAACATTATAAAACTGCACTACACTCTGAAAGTTTTATCTCCTACTGCAGAAATATTTCAGCTGTTCTCCAGGCAACTGCTGGACTGTAATGCAGCAAGCACAGGAGAAAGTTTTCAGCTGCTGGAGGAGTTTGGAGCAGGCGAGAGGGGGTTAGAAATTGCCCACCTGTGGTTACACAATAGCAAGGGTTCTATTAACCATGAATCCATAAAATTGTGCCAGTGTTTTATACTGGACAGATTTACAATACAGATAGAAACTATATGCTGTAGTTACATAGACTGATGATCAAAAAGTTTTGGTTTTGTTAAATGGGATTAAGAATACACCTTAGCTGAAAGATTTCGGGGACAACGCTATAGCTGAACCAGGCTCAAAAGGTTTAGGTGTGACTCTTGTCTATGCAAAACTTTGTTTCATCCTCTCACAGGTAATGTGGTCTATCTCCAGTTTTTGTCTAAAAAGAGCATATGCACCTCATTTTAAAATTGTGGTGAGTTTCTGTTGGTGAAGGAAGATCCTGTTGCTGTGAGGTGAATTGCTTGAGAAGTTGATGAGCCTATGGTGTGTGTAACCAAGATAATCTTTATCTTTCAGTAATTGTGGTAATCTGCAAGGACACTTGAAGCTACAGTGTGGGATTTGATAAATATAGAAGCATGAGTTCAAGACATACTCTCAGAAAATCAAACCTTAATGATGTTATTTTTTAAAGGATTCAAGTGTTTCAAATGAAACTGATATCAAATGTTAATAGAGTGACTTTGTCTTTAAATAAGTTTCATTTCTTTTTTGTACAGCTCCCCCCATACAATGAAACAGTTTCATGTGGTATTAAATCCACAGGTAAGTTTCACAATGGTAAGAAATCAGCGTTCATTTTTTTTAAACTTAAAGGTTGTGACACTTTCCTTAGATTTAGTACAACCTCTATTTAATTTTGATCTTTAGAACTCATTCAGCAGGTATATATGCACATATTTGGCAGGTTGGTTTTTTTTAAACAGATAAATTGAATGAGGTCTGTGAGAGTATTTGAAAATACTGCATTGAACTTCAGCTAATTAGAGTGGACATGCTTACTCCCCCTCGATTGTTCTACCACACAATCTTAATGTTTTGCTGAAATGTTGTAGGATGTAGCTGTAAAAATGGGGAGGGGGCTGAAGCTTGCTAGAGAACTTACACTGAAGAAGTAGTGTGGCGTTCAGCTGACCCTCCTGGAAGAGCCATAGCATAAGTATTATCAGGCAGTTGCAACCTGAAGACAGCTCTGCAAGCACTGCTCTCTGTTCAGTGTTCCCTTTGACACTCTCGTTTCTGTTTGGTTCAGCTATTTTTCTGGATTATTTATTTTTTTTTTTGGTAGAAGTATGACTCTTAATGTAAAAATGCATTACAGAGTTCCCATTTTAAAGCTGTAACTGTCACACATCTGCTCTGTCTCAATTCATACACTGTACCACTTGAAAAAAACCCTTGGCCTGACTTCATAGTTATATAAAGTTGACAGTTAAGTAGAAGTTGCCACGTAATCATAACTCTATAGTTTAAACCAAATTTTCTCAGTGTTTTGAGCAGCAGATAAATAAGTGTTTGTTTTTTTCCCCTGAACCAGGGTAGAGCAAGGAAGCTGAGACTTACCCAGATGTATAAGAGAGTGATAGAAATGACATCCAGATCTCCTTCAAAATAAAGCAAGTGTGTGACTGGACATGTCTCAAAAGTACTTAAGAGAACAAAAATGCACGTATTAATGTTTAAGAACACCTGATCATTATGCTTAGCGACTTTGGCCCTGCATTAAAGGTAAATAAGATGTCATGAAGAATGACAACAGGTCCCATTTAAAAGCAAACGTGCAATATTTATGAAAATTCAGGAGCTTTATTTTAGTACAAGACCAATTTTAGGACTCTGAATAGTTTTAAGTAGGAGTTTGAAAAGTTCTTTCAAAGGAGCAGATGGTATGAATTGTCTGTTGTTGATGACAGAGACGTCCAGTCATACAGTGTTTTGTATAACTATGGATTTAAGTTCTGTTCTTTAAGACTGGGATTTTGATGTTCACAAGCCATACAGAAAGTTGGTTTGTACAAATGTTTTTCAGATCATTCCTAGACCCTGAGAGAACCCCTCCCAGCCCTGAGATTAGGTAATGAGAACAAATTAGGTTTTGCCTGAAAAAAGATGTCTTTAACAAGCTTGCACTGTACTGTGCATGCACATTCTCACTGTGATGGCTGCATAAGAAGCTGTGGAAACTAAAATGGAACGCTGTGCTTATGCAGAATATTTACAATTATAATGAGGTGACACACATTGACCATGCTCCCCCCACATAGTCTAATTGTTTTCCTATACTTACCTTCAGTATTTAACTTTATTATAGAATTAAAACATCTGTTAATACTTATTAGGAATAATCAAATCACGGCTGAAGCTCTAATATGCAAACTCTGTTCAGACTAATTAGTACTCTGGATTCACAGCTTTTGTTATTGTATGTAGGCTTTGTCCTTGGAGCATCTGTTGGTACTTGTTTCAATATGCGTGTCATGTTCATGACAGACATAGCTGTTTCGGTCCATTCAGAAATAGCATTGTCAACTAGATTGAAACAAAGATGCCCAGAAGCAAAGTGGAAAGTCAAAACAAATAGAAAAAAATTACATCTCATTTTTTTCCAGATGACACAATCTTACGGCAAATGAGCTTCTGCCAGTCATCCCCTAGACTAACTATACAGTAACTGCTGGTATTTATTATTCTAATCCTGCTGTAAGGTGTAAAGTTTAATTCCTCAGATGTAACTTCCTGATTTGTATGTTAAATGCTAAAATATCAGTTATGCTCTTGGCAAGGTTTGAATCTACGATGTTCATGTTGAACCTTCAGCCAAATTACCGTTGTGCCATAGTTGTAAGGGATGTGTTTTGTTTTCTGCTCCCCACTTGCAGTTAGTTGTGTTTATCTAGTGTACAACCAACTGATAAGTTCACCAAAACAGAAGAACTTGGATTATTTTTGTTTTTGCTAGGTTAGCTTTTGGTAACACAAGTGCTGGAATCTTGCTGGAGAGTAGAAGAGCAGGACAGGAGTGCAGAAGTGAGAACTCTCACTTTTGGCTGTGGGAGACTTAATTTGCCCATGAAGGGAAACCACTCTCTTGGTTCCAAAACAATTATAATTTTTTTAACTGGGATTTTGGAAAAGAAACAGAAGTCCCAGATGATTTTCAATTGGTAGGGATTTGAAATGGGCCCAATAATTCATATTTATTGTGGTTGGAGGAATATTAGGTGTTAGCAGTTGTTGCGTGTGCTTTTTGCTGTTATAACAACGGGTGAAGAACTAGCTCTTGGTTCATGCTTGAACTAACAAGTTGCTCCATAAGCAGATGAACTAACGAGGAATAGTTTTGTTATGGATTTGTGTCCCTTAAAACCCCATTCCCTGCGTTTGCAAGCAAATGAAGCTGTGGCTGGTTTTGAGCTGTGTGTGTGCTGACAGGTCAGCCAGTGTACGGCACTGGGAGCCACTTAGTGCTGCTGCTGAACTGTTAGGTGATGCCTGAGATCTCCCAGCCCTTCCCTCTTGAGTGGATGTCAGGTAGCAGCTTTCTACCTCCCTGCCTCCAGGCTCCTGATTTAAAAAAAAAAAAACAAACAAAAACCCCAACAGCTTAAGCCCTCTGTTCTGGTTGGTGATAACTAGTCAGTGATTGCAGAAGTAGTTGGTGAATGGTGGGTTGACAGGCGTGGTGTTATAAAATGCTTTCTCAGGGGTGTAGGGGAGAGGTGAAGAAAATTGGAAATTCAGGCTCTTGTTAACATGATTTAGAGAAATTGGACATGTATGCAGAATCATTTATTTTTTTTTTTAAAGTTCACTGTAGTTTGACTGGTAGCAAGATTGAAATTGATAGGTGAGATGTGTTTACTTCTCAGAGTAATTAATCAAAGCATTAAGAGAAGAGCAATTAACATCTGTATCTACTTTTTTTTTTTTACTGTCATTTGGCATCAAGTTAGATTCCAAATTTTTATGTGAGCTACAGACCGTGTAAAATATGTATTAAAACTCATCTTTGTTCATTAATTAATAATATTTTGGTATTGCAGGTGTAAGTCAGACCTCAACCCACACTGAATGTTTTGCTACTCTTCATTTGATATTAAAAACATATGTACCCTATAGATCTTGTTTCTATCACAGTTTCATTTTTTTTTAATTTAAAACTCATCAGCAAACTTTCTAGAGAAAGCATTTCGAGAGTTTCAAAACAGTTATGCTGGCAGTTATGTATGAAAACATTCACTACTAGAATCTGTCCTCCCATAGGATTATTTCCTTAGGTGTGTGAATAACTTTTTTTTTCCCCTCTAGGAACTGTTGTGTTGCTTTTTGTTGTGTTAATAAAAACCACTCATTTTAATGAGTGGCCGTGTCATACTGGAAAATGTGCATCTGTTGACGTGTCATACATAGTGTAGGTTGCACAAAATCTTTCAAGTTTAGTGGTGTATCCACTTATATTCCTTTGGAAATTATATCTAGTGTTGTTTGGTTCTCTAGTAACAGTCTTTAAAAATCTGAAATGTGTTTTTTTGTTTGGTTGGTTTTGTCCCCCATCTTTGAGAAAACAAAATATTAAAATTAATGTCTTTGAAACAGTAACATACATATCCTAGAAAGACCTACAAAACTTTACATACTAAAATGTGAGCTTACCTTTAACATTCCTGAGACTGTTTCATTAATTTGATCTCCTTATTTGATAGTTATGGAAATAGCTGTAACTGAATTATTCAGTGTTACTAGTTAGCATGCATGCATTATAAAACTAATTAAGTTCCATGAAATTGCAGTGACTGACAATATTTTGTGATACTGCAGCCTGCCATAAGAATATTTCTTAGTATTTCTTTAAAGAGCATGCCAACGTTCCAGGGCAAATAGATAAATAAATAACCAACAACAACAAAAAAACCCCAAAACAAAAACCCCCAAACCAAACCCAGTCCTGTTCACAAATTTTTCAGCGCTGCTTGTACGTACAAGTTGAACACTGACTAGTGTGGAGGCATATCTGTCTTATTTCTTATCACAAAATCATATAGTCATATTATCATATTCTTACATAATTATAAATTCAAATGTGGTAAAATTAAATAAGTTATTGATGAGCTTAGAGTTTCAAAAGCTGTAATTGCAGTGTTTCCATACATTTAATTAAAATATTTTTCAGTTATTAATGATTATGATAAATCTTTATAAACCAGGAAAAACAAGCCAAAATCCACATGTGGAAATTATTTTTAAAAGTTAAACAGGCAGAAGCTTGGATTTTCTAATTGTCAGTGGAAAAGAGTGGCTTTAGAAGATGTGTGGAGTTAAATATTACAACATATTTTATATGCAGATATCCAGTAATTAACTTAATGCAGAATATTGCTAAAGTCATTGAGCTTTAATAGTTTTTATTAGTAGATTAATTTAATAGGTGTTATTTGCAGGAACTCTGCAGTGATTTGGAAAATTGCATACTCTGTTTCAGAAAACCTGAATCATGCTCTGTTGTCTTTAAGAAAATGGTATTTTGAAATAGTCTTCAGGATTGAGATAGTGAATAAGAATTATTTTCATTTGAGGCAATGTAGATGGTTTTCCGAGTTGCAGGAAAACACGGTTTTGTTCTTGGTTTTGTAGCTTTTTGATTAGATATCATTCACTAACTCACGTTTGCTCTCTTTTGTCCAGGGGAAGATTATCAGAGAATTGAATTTGGTGTTAATGAAGTTATTGAGACACAATCATCTGTACTAAATAACACTGACTACAGTATTTCAAGTACTCTGAATCCTCAGGCTCCAGAATTCATTCTCAGTTGTGCACCTGCTCAGAAAACCCCTGACGATGGTCTCGGTGAAACAAACTACAACTCCATTGACTGCCAGTTCACTGATCCAACCCTTGCATTGGACAGCAGTTCTAACGCTGAAAACGATGGCTTATCTGGAGGCCTTGGACAAAGGGAACGTAAAAAGAAGAAAAAAAGACCTCCTGGATACTACAGTTACTTGGAAGATGTCAGCGATGGCATCGCTCCTACAGAAGCTCTTGTAAATGGCCACGCAAATTCATCGGGACTAAACAGCATAAGCACGGAGGATACGGAACTGACGGGAGACATAACCTCCCTGGCCACACCAAGGACTTGCAACAGCCCAGACAATTCTGTGGACTTCGTTAATGAAGCTGTCTCTGATGATTCTGTTTCTAGCGCACTAGACAATACCAGGACTGCAGGGCAGCCTGAGGTATGCCGTGTTACTAATTCTGAACAGTTTTGCATCCCCTCAGAGACTGGCAGAGATAGCCCTTTAAGGACAGCTGTTGTACAGTCTTATGCTGGTACTGATACTACTGAAAATCTTGGCGTTACTAATGGACAAACACTTGAATCCTCTGGTGAGGACACAGCTGCCAATGGGGTAGAATTGCACACTGTGGAAAGCACTGACTCAGACCAAGCTAAGCCTGAGGAAGCTTCACCTACTACTGAGGCAACAGTCCCGGTTGCAGGATCAGTCCCTGTTAATCAGCCTGCAAAATCGTGGGCTAGTCTTTTTCACAATTCCAAGCCCTCTGCTTCCACATCTGTGGTCTATGTTGAGACTAAGTATACCCCTCCTGCCACATCTCCTCTGGTCCCTGAAAAACAGGTTGAAGTCAAAGAGGGACCTGTTCCAGTTTCAGAGGATCCTGTAGCCATAAAGATTGCAGGTATAGTTAATACACACGAGTGGATGTTACACTGGACGCGTATTAACTCTGCTTGTAAACAAGAGCGTGCACTATTGCTAGAGAAGCTCCCTCTGTTCATGTTCTTAATGAGCTGACTGTTCAAACACTTGTTATGAAAGATGTAATTTAAATAAGCTAGTTTTGTATCCCCCTGAGTAAACATTCCAACCAGACATTACCCTGTCCCTATCCCAAATGCGGTAAAGCTATTGCTGCTTGTCAAACAATGTGATTATCTGTGTTTTTAAATAGGCTGGTTGCATTTATCTGTGTGCTACTGTAGTAGGGAGAATATGATAGAAAAGTGTGTTCTGAAAATGGTGTGTTATATTACCCAGTATTTATAAACTTAATGCATTTCATTACAAGAGCGTTAATATATTTATGACAAAGTAGCTGAAATTCCTGGACACTTAGAGTAGCTTAAGTGTAACGTCTAAACAGGTCTTACTTCAGAAATTCTAATTCAGGAAATAGTTTTTATATTTATTGATTTGCTCTTTGAGAGGTCTGTTTTTCAAATTTTGAAGAATTATCCTTAACCATTAGAAGCAATATCATTTTATTCAGAAACAATGCTAGCTACTACCTGTTCAAGTATAACTGTAAGGAATTGTCCAGAGGGTACATCAGGAAAGGCAACATGTGATATAAAAGTGTTTGACCGTTGGTCCTGTCATATTTGTGGGTCTACTGAGAAATACTAGAATGTGCATGAGATTGTCTTTGCAGATTCAGTCAGAAAGCACGAAGAAAAATACTCAGTTGCTTCTGTTTTCTGTCAGTGACTCATGAGTGTTGAAACAAAAGTAATTATTTGAAATCTGTGTGATAGTTCGTATGTGAAAAGGCTTGTGCACAATCCTGCTGTTTATGCTACGAGCTAATTTAAAAGTTGAATGGTGTTTCATGTGTGACAGCTTCAAACTAAAGTTTTCTGCTCTGACCAGCAGCTGAGTTGGAGATTTTGGTTCAGAATACCTAGAAGTCTGTGCCTGCCTCTCATCCCCTCCTTACTCAGTAATGGTTTCATTATTTTAAATGGTCCATTGAGAGGAAAACTGTTAGAATAATCCATATTTCTGTATATTTTTCACTTAGGTTTCACAAATGCAGTTGACTGTATTAACAAAAAAAAAATAATGTGTGTGAGCAGGTGATTGTGGTTTGTATGAACCGATACCTGTGGAGTATGTTGGGCTCTTAAAATCTTAAGCTATGATTTGGTAATGAATTTTAACTTCAAACTTATTTTTTGGCAACAGTAAACCTAGAATTACTTACCATATATGAAAAAATGGGGTTTTATCATGTCCAAGTTGCTTCACTTTTATATTAACTTTCTAGACTTTTACTGTTTCTGTACTATTTTTTGCCACCAGGTGGGAGCAGAGCTTTTTACTTTAATATATGAAAATAGCAATGTAATTTTGAGGTGGTTTTCTTGTGCACCTTCGCTGTTAGCTAGCTGGTTTTGCAGAGGAATAGTCAGAGTATAGACCGAGAGGGAATTCATCTTCTCATTGCAGCTGATTTATACAGGAGTTATATTGCTGCAATTCCTGTAATTTAGAGGCTGCTGATTCTGGTATAAAATATTCACTTGAAGATCTGAATGCCATGTAATCAGTGCCTTGCTGTGTGGAAGGAGGTGACTTTCTTCATTGTCTGTTCTTTTTTTTAGTGTTCTCTGACCTGTTTGAAAAATAGATACATTAGTGCTTTATTCATACACCCACACTCAAAAATGTGTTACATGAGTTTCAGTTTAGGATTTCCAGACAGGTCAGTTGCTCTGTTCTGTATGTATTTAATTTCAAATCTTCTGCCTAAGCTAACACCATTGTGTAAGGGTCTGTCCTGATCCTGTATGTTTTTCATAGGTAGCTGCTGATTGTGTTCCTTGGTTTCAGTGTGGTTGAGTTGTTTGATTTGCTGGGAATTCACCAGCATCAACTCAAGCCAACAGGAATTATTTCTTGATCTCAAGTGCCATAGGATGCTAAACACAGGTAAAATCTAGACCTAAAGTATCTCAAGTTTAGCAAGCAAAATTAGCAAATCTTCTGACTTAAAGTTGGAGCTCTGAGTCCCTTCTGTCCAGTTTTTATTTAGAATATGTGCTCAGGACACAATTTGTGTCCTGAGCACGAAACAGCAAATTGCTGTTTTGTGCCTTAATTTCACCAGTTACTACAAGGGAGGTTAATGGTTCACAGGCACCTTGAATATAATTTAATACTACTGGATTCAACTTGCAAAAATCTGTGGTTTCTTGGTCCTCAAATGTAAACGAAAGCTACACAAGATAAGGAGATGAAGATCAGGCCTAGAAAATAAATAAAACAGACAAACAAATCTCTTCAACTTGGAGACAATATCCACATGGTTTCTTTTTTGTTAAGCTGTGGAATTGATTAGGGAATTACCATTTTGTTGTGGTTATTTATTTATTTATTTATTTGAATTTGACAGGTATTTGTAATAACACCACCTGGTGAATGAACTTTAGTAAAATATTTTCTGTTTACTAACAGAAATTTCTAAACACAATAATATTGTTCTAGATACGTTTTCAAATCAAGGCTGCATTTGACAGTTCAGTATCCACCAAAGGAAACATGAATTCTTTCTGCTTAGTGACATGTGCTTTTAGAAAAGGCTTTGAAATTTTAAGAAAGTTGTTGCATAGTGTAAGTGTAATTTTCTTCTGATACTCTGTAAAAGTTCTTTTATGTTAGATGTGCGATGAAAATGTGGTATTAAATGTAATTGCTGTACACAAAAATAGTTCTTTGTGTCAGAAGAAACAAAACTCACTGTAATTGATCTAGACATTGTTTACAAAGCAGTTTTATGACCACAAGAGGATGCTAAAGGTCCTAATAATTTCATTTAGTATGATAAAAAAAATGGGGAAAAATACAGTTAAGGTAAAAAGTTATTGATAGACGTTAAAAATAAATACTTTTTTCATTATTTTTATCCTAACTTTCAACAGTGCTTAATTGCACAGCACATTTCAGGTTTTGCTGCATTAGGAATATATTGTCAAATACTTGAACATTCATAATTTAATATGTATTTCAATACTCAAGGAATGATTTTCATCTGTGTCTGTGCGAGGTGCTAATGTCTTCCCTTTTACGTCTTTTTGCTGTCTGCCCTTTCACATGTCACGTTCTTTATGTAACAGAGGACTGATTTAAATGTTTTCTTTTTTTTTTGGTATGTTTTTACTTGGTTAGACCTTAGAGGACTGATTTCAGTGTTTTCTGAAACATTTTTTTGGTATGTTTTTACTTGGTTAGACCTGCTGGTGTCAGCAGAAAATATGATCTTACAGGTAAAGAGAGAGTTTGGAAGTAGAAGGACGTGGATTTTGTTTGTAATTGTGCCACCCCCTTTGCTTAGTTATGATTTTGTGCCTCTGCTTTTCCACCTGTGTCATGTTATCTTGTCTGTTTTAGTGAACAGCTCAAACTCTTTAAGTTGATGCAGTGTGGGCTATAAAGGCTTTAGAGGCCTTCACATTTCTTATAAAAATCAATAACCCCCTTGGTAGACAATTACTATGTTTATTGGCATTTTTCATTCTGTCTTGTATACCTCTTGTCCTTATTTTGCACATTTAAAATATAGCAGATCCAATATTTTCCTGAAACAGTTTTTATTTAGATACCTAAATAACAGGTCAGACTTCCTGGAAAAACTCCCCCTGTTGCTCTCAGTTTCATAAATGACACCAAATTATTTATATGCAGTGGTTTCTAATTGTTAAATTTGGGCCACTGCTGAAGTTTATGAAAGCAGGAAAACAGTAGGCATTATATTCTGTTAGCTTGTTATCTTTTAGATTTTAAAAGTCTTAAACCAGTGAATAAAACCTGCTATTCAGAAGACCATGGTAACATCTACCTGTCTGTTTGCTCTAAGATATTTTTGTTGTGAGATAGTGTATGTTGAAACTTGTAAACTGCTCTGTCAGCTTCATCTCTCTTCAAAGCAGAAGAATTTGGGAAATACTTCACAAAATTGGCGTCAACGGATTACAGCCAATGGGAATTTATATCTATATATATATAAATAAAAGTATCTGGTTTTAGGAAAACAAAAATAAAAACAACTGGGTCTTCTCAGTTTTGGAATGACAATGATAAGTTTTGTACCAGCATCCTCCTGACACAAATTTCATGTTGGCTTTGGTTGAAGAAATCAGTCTGATTGGAAATACGAGCAGCGTTTAAATGGAGTGAAAATGATTTGCTGAAGTTTATGGGAATCTTGTCAATTGTTTTGCATTATTTTGTAATGCATCAACAAATACTCATTTTGATGGCTAATGTGCTTGTTTTATTGATGCTTAATTTACTGTTTCTCACTCTGCAGAAATACTGGAAAATGTAAGACTAATACATAAACCAGTGTCTTTGCAACCCCGAGGGCTGATCAACAAAGGAAACTGGTGCTACATCAATGCTGTATCCTTACCTTGGAAAAAAATAATACACTTAAGTTAAAGTTTGTATATTATATCTGTCAAAGTTTTTCTGGATTATTCTGGTAAGTATTATATGAAAGTGTGGTTAAAAGGCTTAAGAAATCATCTAGAAATTCTGTATGGTTGAACCTGGTGTCCAGGGTTCCCCTGCAGTTGGTTGCACAATCCTGTTTGCAATTTCTCTGTTACCTCTGTCAAAATATTTCAGAACTTTCTCCTGACTGAAAACCTTGTAATTTCTCATTGTGTTTACTCATGACTCTGTGCATCAACTTTTGTACTTAAAGTAACTAGTCTTACTCTTAGGCAATTTGATAAGCAGACCATTTGGTTTTCTGTTGAGCAGGCTGTCACTGTCGTATCATTTGTGTAAATGCAATGTTTTTCCCTTTGCAGTGGGATGGAAGATGAACTCACTCCTAATGTATTAGAATTATAATCCCCTGCGAAAGTAATTTTTACCTTGGGTGGCAGAAGTCTTCCTTCTTCAGTGCTGCATTAGTTAGTTATTAAAAATATTTTTATTATTAATATAGCTATATAACTCGTCTTAGCAACGGCTCACCGCAAGTGACAGGTTGCTTTTACTTTAACTGCTAGTGAAATATTAAGACTAATTTCAAGATTGATCATTGCAGAACCTAATAACCTATTTTCAGACCAGCGGTTCTGCTTTAGATGTCAGTTTTTATCTCACATAACCAGTTCTACACTCATCTGGTTGTACGTAGTAGCTCCTATTTTTTTTTTAAGTCTCAAAATGTTACATGGGAATTTTTGCACACTGTGGAGATCAGGTTATAAATCTCTCTAGCTTTTATATATCTCTCTGCCTTTTCTGTTGTTTCCCTGCCCCTCCAGTTTTTTAATACATTTCCTCTGTTCACTATTCTCACCAGGTAGCATGGATTTTGATATTTTAAAAGTATTTTCTCCCAACATACACTGTAGCTTTACTGGTTGCTCCAAACTCTTCTTGACCCTGCAGAATGTTTCACGTTGCAGCGGGTTTGTTTGGTTTGGTTATGGGGTGAATCATCACCTTTAACTTTTGAAGTCTGTCAGCTTTTCAGAAAACATGTTACAGGTTATCACCAGTTTTCAAATTGTTAATTTTATAAAGTTCCTTATGAAAGTACTTTTCATCTCCTGCTCCTAGACTAAATGTTTCCTTCCCCTGTAATTAAAGTTGTTGACATTATTAAAATGTCAATGAAATCACTGACAGTGATTTCACAGTGAAATTACAAGATGCCAGAGTTTTTAAATATAACTTCTGTACCTTGTTAGCTAATGTTGTGATAAAACTCCATCCTTATGTTCCAATTTAGGTATTTGATTAGTCAACATAATAAAGAGTTAGCTTTCTTTTGCATATAATTTTAAATATAATTGAGTATTTGGTTAAGATACAGATTATGTTTTCTGAATATTTCCTTAATGCCACTGCATAGACCCTGCAAGCCTTGGTTGCTTGCCCTCCAATGTATCATTTAATGAAGTCCATTCCAATCTATTCAAAATCACAGCGGCCGTGTACCTCAACACCAATGATAGACAGTTTGTAAGTAGCTTGTTTAAAATAAAAAATAAAAATCTGTGATCTGACTGAGCTTATTCAGAAGTATTTAACAAATGATTGTTTACTGCAGTTGTTGAAAGTTGATACGTATCCAGAAGTCTTTTTTGTGTGTTTTTTTGGTGATATATGGCTTTTATAATGAACTTGGTATTTTACAGTTGCTTGACTAGTCAAGGAAGGTACTTGACTACAGGAAGATTCCTGTTGCCTGAGGAATATCAGTTTTAAATAGTGTTTAATATGCAAAAATGAACCATGAGAGCTGCAAGAGCTCACCTAACACCTTGATTTCATTAGCAATGATCAGGTTAATTTTTATGTTTGAACTTTACTCAGACTTCATTATGATATTCTTCAGTTAATTTTTTTTTTTTTGGCAGTCAGTAATGACAATGATCTAATTTTATTATTTGTCCTTCTAAGTCTTAACTTGCTGCTCATGTCTAGTTGTTCCTTCCGTTCTGTTTCAGTGTTCGTTTAATGAATGAGTTCACTAATATGCCTGTACCTCCTAAAGCAAAACAAGGTGAGTGGGAATAGGGGGAGAAAAGTAGTAAAATCATGATAAGAAGTCTTCGGGGTAAGGATCTGCATTGTGTGATGTACTTGAGACATTTAAATTCTGGTGCTTAATCCCTTTCATGGCTCTTTGGACTTTTGAGATTTCTTCGTATCTTAAAAATTTTGCTGTTGCTTTTCTGTCAGTGTTACCCTTTTTCTCATTCATGTCAAGAAATCATAGGTGTTGCACTTTTCTTCTCTTTGGTAAACCAAATGCACAATTGCAGTAAGAATGGTTTTTGTTCAAGGTCAGCTTAACTATTAAGATATCTTCTAAGAACATGCCCTTTCTAAAAAAAATCACTGTATTTGATTTTGATAATCACTGTATTTTCCTCTCCTTCCTTCCTTACCTGTTTCTAGCTGTTTGATTTATCAACATGCTCAATTCTGTCATTCTTCCTTAAATACTGAACACTCACAGGACAAAATGGGGCCATAATAGGTCTCTTTAGCAGTCAGAGATTGCCTGCAGGCATGTTATCCTGGCTTTTAATTCCTCCTCAAAACATACCCTATGGCAATGTGAAAATTGTAGAAGTGTATGATTCTTGCTAATACAATTTTAGGGTCAATGATGATTATGTAGTGAAGATTAGAACATTTTTTTTAATGCAAATAAATTATCTTGTAGTTTTCATTTTTTTGATCTCTAAACCAAATGAGTTTTATAATAAAACTTATAAAAATAAAAAACAGTTTCAGGAATGTGTTTATGTAACATCATAAGAAAATATCACAAGGAGCTGGTGGTTCCAGTGATTTCCGAACAGTTCAGACATTTCTGTGGTTTGCCACTTAAGTTTTGTTTCTGTAAAACAAATCTTAACTGTCTTAATGCTTCTAGGTCATTTTATTTTATTATATGATTTTCAAATACAGTTTCTGGGGCCTCTTATTGCCATTAGGTTGAACATGCTGTCAAACTGCAATCTTGTTTGTGCTTTGATTTTTTTTTTTTTTTTCTGCAGTGAGGAAGAGTAATCTATTAGAATTACAAATATAGAAAAGATTTAAGGAAGTGTTCTTTGAATACGAAAGAAGTATAAAAATTTAAATAGAAGCAGAATTGTTCTTTTACAGTGATTATGGATAGACTTGTTAATCTTCAAAGTGTTGACTATAAAAAGAGAGTACTAACTTTTCCAGATCATCTGTCAGTCTATGTAGGGCAATGCAAGATATTTAAAAAAAAAAATGTTTACAGATGTGAATTGTATCTTCTGAATTCTGAGCTTGAGTCACTGAAATTGTAACAAAAGTATTAATACAAAATAATTTTGGGTTCTAAAATCTAGTGATGTGTGAAGAGAATGTTAAGTTGTAACGTAGAAAAACTTCTGTATGTTTTTATTTATATGGACTTCTCTTTGCATTACAGCTTTAGGCGAAAAAATTGTGAGAGACATCCGACCAGGAGCTGCCTTTGAACCTACATACATTTATAGACTCTTAACAGTTATAAAGTCAAGTCTGTCGGAAAAGGTGTGACTTACAAACCTTTGACTTTTCTAATTGCATTGCAAGGCAGTCACTGTCATTAAAACAGTGTAAAACCATACATCAGATTCTCTGCCTAAATATTCCTAAAATCAACTAGTTGAGAGTTCATTATAATGAAGCTAGACTGCTTGGGACTTAAATAATTAAGACCCTCCTATAATTTAAGTTTGGCGGTTTGATATGTCAGAATAATGAAAATAGTACAATTGGAATGAAACATCTCTTTTTATAAAGAAGATAACTGTTGATTTATATTTAAGTAATGAGCAGTTGTTCACTTCAGCTTGGGATTCAGCTTGTAATAGCTGAAGGTCCACAGACACTTCAATTTAATTTCAATTTAAAGGAGAGTTAATGGTTCAAACTATCTTCTGATTTGTCAATTTTTAATACTACTTTGTAAAGAAATAGCAAAAATCATTACTAACTTGCATATTAAATCAAATTTGTATTGAGAAGAATGCAGAAATTCTTGTATCCAGGCAAGCTTATGTGTGTACTTGCTAATTACTGTGTAGGTTCTTTTTGAACTGGTTAAAAATGAAGGGTTGTTATAGTAAAATTTCAACTTATTTGACTTTACAGTTTAGACTGAGTAGTTGGTAAATTAGCTAAATGGGAGAATGTTCAATGTCGTGAACCATCTGTTAAAATGAAAACATGAAAATGCCATGTAATAATTGAAAAAACCCATTTTCTTCAGGGCAGGCAAGAGGATGCTGAAGAATACTTGGGATTTATCCTCAATGGACTACACGAAGAAATGCTGACCCTAAAGAAACTTCTCTCCCCACATAATGAAAGTTAGTGGAGGGTTTTTTTGTCACAAACTTAATTTCTTTCAAATGCTCCTTTTTTTTGTGGCGATTCTGTAATGCAGAAGAGATGTTTGGTGTAGATGCTGAGATAGGGTTAGAATGCCATGTTTTAGGGGACTCAAAGACATTAACAAATCATCTTTTGTCAACATCTATCCAAAGGATAAAATCAGTCCATTCTGTCAAATTTACAGATTCTCTAAAGTGTTAGTGGGTATTTGGAAAAGCATTATCATTCTGTAAATGCTCTGAATGACAATAATGATGTTATATACCCAGTCCTTCTAAAAACACAAATTTCTGTGTTACAAATTTTTGCTGAGCTCAGCTGAGCATTATTTGAGGCTAACTCAAATTGACTGAAGCATAGGTATGTTTGTCTGCCGTTCATAATACCTGCACTGTCAGTTGTTTACTGGGGTTTTGGCTCTCTCCATGGTAGTTCAGAAATATACCAGTGTGCTTCGTCACTGATCTTTAAACCACTGTTGATTAAGATCTTTTTTTTTTTTTTTTTGAAGTGGGAACTTCTAGACTAATGACTAATTTATATCCAGTATAAAACAGAACATTAAATTATTTTAAAATTTTTATTGACAAAGTTGGGGAAAAATTTTCTTTGGAAGAAGTATTAGAACTCGTATGCAGAGAAAAATACCATTCTATTTTACTGTGGCTTTATATTTGGGTTCTCTATTAAAAATGAAACAAAACAGTGTTTGTCTTAGCCAAGTATTAGCCAAGTATAGAATGAAGATCACTAGTTATCCAGTTTCTCTTTAGTAGGGTAAATTTTTTTTTTTATGATATAAAATGATCATTCCATATTTTGTTCTTCAGCTGTGTGCAGTTTATAGCCTCCTGACTTTGGCACTTGCAAAGAAAATATTTGCTAAGCCTTGGGTTCCCTGTAAAATATCTGTGCAGAAAAGGAGTTGTATTTAATAATGGCATAATTATGTTTCCAGAATAACACTTGGCTTTTTAATTTTCTACCCCCAAAAACTTGCTACTAAAAATATATCAAACTTTGCTAGAAAACTACATCTGTTGACGTACAGTCATCAGTGAGCTGTGTTCTGTTAATGTAAGCTATGAGTGAGCCTGGAATATACTTCTCATTTACTTTCTCAAATCTATGATCTGTGAAAACATTTTATCCTCTGAAAATTATTTGTATTGGGTTTTTCTCTTTCAAATTCTTTATCTGTATACATGTTTTTGTTAAAAAAACCCAAACAAACAAAAACCAAACCAAACAAACAAAAAAACCTTTTTTTTTTTTTTCTTTTTCTTCCTTCCTCCCTTTAAGAACTCTCAGTTTCCAATGGCCCTGAGGCTCAGACTGTTCATGAAGAAGAGGTACAAGATGAGCAAGGGGAAGGCAGTGAGGATGAATGGGAGCAAGTGGGACCTCGCAACAAATCCTCAGTCACTCGCCAGGCAGACTTTGTTCAGACTCCAATCACTGATATTTTTGGTGGTCATATAAGGTATAGTACTTTTTTGTGAAAGTTGTTGAGACCATAGGCTGCTTTGCCTTTACAGGTGACTTTTTCCTCTGCTTTACTTTCTGTATTTTTCACCATTATTGGATAGTTCAGTGGAAGAGACTGTTACACAGTTTGTTCAGGTCAGGAGAGGTGAATGTTCTGCCCTGAAGCATTTGTTATGTGTGAGGAGGGTTCAGAAGATGGAGCAGAGTGATCAAAGGATTGATCAATGATCAAATGATTTTGTGACTTAGGAGTCTGAATCTTTTTAAGTATCTTAAAAGAACAGACTATTTATGTATGTGTTGTATATTAATGTATAAGAATTCCAAAGAACTTTAGAACTACCTGATTTTTACCTCTGAGGAGTTTTGGCTCATTTTGTAAATAAGGATACTAAGGGATAGTGAGATTTGCTACGAGCTGAATCTGGTTAGTAAAAGAATGAAATAAAATAAAAAACTGTAAACTTTTGGTTGTTGGGACACTTAGGCTTCCCAGAGACAGGAAAGTTTTAGTTAATAGTTAATAAATGTTAAAGGCAAAAGATGTTTATAAAAATGTTAAATTACTGTAAGATGTTACAGGAATGAAAAGAATGTGAGACATTACTTAACGTTCAGGTCTGATACCAGGTGAAGGCAGAAAGTAGATACTGAAAGAATATTTTTTGGAAAGGAAGGAAGCCTCATCATGACTTGTTTGGAGAAATATATAATTTAAAATGAAAGTAAACACTTGCTAAAAACATATTCCAAAACAAAAATGCTAGACTTGAAGAATTATTTTTAAATTGGAGACAGACACTTAATTGCTAGTGTTTGACTCCCTGTGTTGCCAGGTATTCAATCTAGAGGTGTGAATCATGCGGGCTAGTGCCTTCTGCCCGTGAAATGCACTGAAAGGATTCTTCTGGGATTTGAGTCAGACAGCTGGCAAATAAATTATATTTTCCATAGAAATTGGCAGACTGGTGTTTGTACGTATGGATGAAATTCCACATTGCTGGCATGTTTGCCATCGTACCCAAGGTATTGTTAATACCCTTAGTATATTTATCATAGTCAGAACTGTTTCGATCTCCTTATGATTCCATTAGTTTTTCAATTAAGAATACTAAGAGAATAATGTCTTCTGTAGAAGTCCACAGAAAATAATGTAAAACAAAGGTAATACTGAAAAAAGGCAAAAACTTGCACTGAGCAGCAGAACCACAGGGTCCAATGCGACATCTGTTGTCTGCTGTCACCACACCCATTTTATTTTGCCTCCAAACTAGGTCACGCAATTTACCGCAGAAACACTATCCCCTGTTGTGATGTGGAAAGCTTCATCCTCTGAGGCTGAGGGTGGAGATAGGAAGGACTGAATACAGAATTGCCAGTAGAAGTCCACTAAATGAAAGCATCAGAAATAGGAAAAAAAAAAAGAAATGGAAAAAGCAGCCTAGGAAATTGGTTTGAATTGGCATCTTTTGGCTTGGGAAACTTTAGGCTGTCCTCGAGGCTTTAATTGTCTGTTAAATGCCTAGTTAAGCAAAATTGCTTAAAAAAAAATTCACTTGTGCAATATAAGACTTAAAATGTGTAAATAGGAAGATACACCGTTCTGTCAGGATCTGGTTTGTTCATGTGCAGGTGTCCATTTTGACTTTCAGCTTGTGTGAATTTCAAATATTTGTTATGCCAGCTAGCTCACAAGCCAGCTAAATATTTCCATAAGTAGTAGCAACTTTTTCCTTCAAATGCACTGTTATTTTAAAAGAAAATATATCAATTATGTTGTAGTTTATGCCAGGCAGCAATGGGCAGTGCCTGTTGTCCTGAAAAATTCTTACTGGAGAGTTCTTACAGTACCCGAGAGTGATTATTCATTGAAAATTATGCATTTTCCCTTAACTAATTGAATTTTCCTTAACCTTATCTTTTCAGAATAATATTGGTATTATTAATTAAATCTTTAATACCATGGACTTGAAAACAGTTGGAGTTGTTAGCATTTATTGATTATTGCACTAAATAATGATTAGCTTAAAAAGGATTTGGGAAGTGTATCCAAAAGCACCGAGACTTACACAGTGAAGGGTTTGTTTGAAACGCTGTGCTTGCCATGTGTTGAAGGTTTTGTCCTTAAATATAGCCAAGGAGGAAATGTTAAACTGAAATAAAGATGCTGCTGTTTTTCATATGCTCTCTTTCCTCTGAAGCTTATATATTTGCCAATATAAAGATGCATTGACTTTTTATTGGTGCTTCGGGGCTTTGCCTGAATCAAAGGGCCGGTTTTGATTGGAGTTTGCAGTGCAGGTATTAAACCTGTATGTTAACATTTCATGTGTGACCTGGAGAAATTTCAGTGTGGCTACATGGATTAGAGCTATATTAATTATCATACTGCTTTCAAGCCTTGTAAGGCACTGTAACAAGCGTAACAATATAAATGATATATAAAAATATATCTATATGATATAAATAAATTATTTCTTTGGCTGTATAAACCCACATTTTTGCAGTAGCTGAGGTTTTTTTTAATGTAAGTACTGCTTTCAAAATTTGAAGAAAAAAAAAAAAAATCTTGAGGCCTGTTTGATGGTTTTCAGTTTTCAGCAAAGTTCAAGAAAAATGAAAATCAGGAAGAGTCCACTTAGTGCAGTGACGTTGTGGCTGAGTGTTCTGTCTCATTGCACAAAGCAATGATCACCCAGGCAAACTGCTTAAAGGCTGCAACTGAATACACTTCAAACACAAAATAAAACCCAAAGAAACAGGAAACGTGTCCTCATGCCTTAAGTCGTTCCTCCTGCCAGTTTTCCAAAAGATTCCAGTTTATTTACAAAGGAGTACATGGACAAAGTCTGGACACAGAAAATTATGGGAGGAAAAGGAAATGCCAGTCCTCGATGGAGCGTAGTTTATGTTTCCTATGGCAAGATTGAAGCAAACAGTTTAAAATCGCTTTGAAATTGGTGTTAGTGAAGTGACCAATAAATGTGTGTATTTTTATTGGAGAATCTGGAATCAGTTGTGATTTTTACAGTAGAACATGCCATTAGATAAGAAGTAGTATTTTGCACTTCTGAAGATCTTTAGGATAACGTAATTTCAAATACTAACACAAATGAGTCCCGAGGTGGATCTTTTTTTAAAATGCATTATAGAAAAATGTCAGTATTTTTCTTTAAACTTTTCATGCTTATCCAATAACTGTTTTAATCCTTGCATAAATAAAACAATTCAAATATAACCTCATCTGTATGCTCTAAATAGATGTGAAAATAATGTAAATTGCAGTAAAGTGGATTCAGGTTGTTGAAACTTACGCTTAACCTTTGTATTTGTGTGTGTTACTTGGGATTTAACTATAAACTGAGTTACTAAAGTAGATTTTGATCAGTTCTAACTTGAAGGTTCTATATTGTTGAAAATTACTGGGCTTTATTACATTTTAACTCTTTTGTTTCCATAGATCTGTTGTTTACCAGCAGAGTTCTAAGGAGTCTGCTACACTGCAACCTTTCTTCACCCTGCAACTGGATATCCAGTCAGACAAGATTCGCACCGTTCAGGATGCATTGGAAAGTTTGGTGGCAAGAGAGTCTGTCCAGGGTTATACCACAAAAACCAAACAAGAGGTGTGTTCTGTTGACCCCCTGTTTACTAAACTTTTACCAAAACCAAATACTAAACTTTTTAAAAGAGTTTTTATACAGCTCTTGCTTTACAAATAGTTACTTGAACACTGTTATTTATGTTAACAAAAGAGGTACTAACCTTTTCAAAGTGCCCTACAACAGTAAAATGACTTATGCTTGAACAGGTAGACTGAAAGGAAAAGAACTAACTGTTAAACAAAACCATGCCAGTAAATAGGTATATTTTCTGAGTTGGTGTAGTAATTGGTTGGAGATTTTATTGGAGTGTATATTAAATAAACAGGGTGAACTGTAGTAATAATATATACTATTATGAGTAAAATAGCTTTTAGCTGATCTCAACATACTGACTCCTGGGCATTGCCAGATGTTCTTAGTAAAGAAGCAGCTCTTCAGAATATTGTTTGAAAGCATGCTCTAGCTTTAAGAAGAAAACTCTTTGAGCAGAACAGGTTTTCTATGTGGGTCTGTCTATCCTCGATGGGTTTTGATTTACACATTTCACTTACAAATCAAAAATTGAAATATTCATTAATGGTATGCCTGGAAGAAGTCCATCTAGAACCTCACTAAAACATCTGATGATTACTGTCTTTCTGGATGGATAATCTGAAATCCTTCAATAGCCTGTA
The DNA here is from genome assembly GCF_000700745.2 of Antrostomus carolinensis. Taxonomy (NCBI): domain Eukaryota; kingdom Metazoa; phylum Chordata; class Aves; order Caprimulgiformes; family Caprimulgidae; genus Antrostomus; species Antrostomus carolinensis. Next base: position 44,039 of record NW_010295094.1, read on the forward strand.
ACACCTCCATTCAGTGTTTTTGGCACCGTATAGTTTGGCACTGGTTTGCTCTACCCAGGTCAGCAGTTCAAGGAAAATGTTCTTCAGAATTGGGAGAATATCTGGAAAAGAGTGATCAAAATAAATGGCAGTGTAAAAGTTGTGATGTAAAAGGAACGAATAAGGGGGAGGAGTTATTAAAAAAAAAAACCAAATATGGAAGTAGAGAGATGGAACTATACGTAAAACTTAGTATGTCAAAAACTACTCTGAAAAGGAAAAGGTTGATTTTTCTCCATGATGCTCAAATGGTAAATAGGAATAGGACTAAGTGTTGCCCATGGTGCTTGTAGAGTTCTCCTCACTTCTTTAAGAGAAGGTTGGACAAACACCAGTCAGGATTTACATAAATCATTATAATTGATTCAGAGGGGATGGAGTGGAGAACCTTTTGAGATCTCCAGGCCTTGTGGTTCTCTGTCACTTCATATATCAGGACGTCTTATTCTGTATTCTCATGCAGCTCTGCAAATTTTTTAATCTTATTTTTCAATTAGTACAATACATAATAGAGAAATACTTTGTAGGAAGAAAAGCTTTTGGCATTACAGTTTGAGAATGTGTGATACAGGGTAATAAATTAAACTTTTTCCCCTGGTTTCTTATGTTGTGCATTAGTAAAGAACATCATTTCTGATGTGCATGGATTGCTCAGGTGGAAGTTTTACGTACACTGTTCATAGCTTCTTTCAGTAGGCCAGGGTGGGAAGAGGCTCTTGAGTTGTAGTTCTTCCCTCTGACATTCATTTCTGTAAGTTTTCTAAATACTCTGAATGAGAACACAGTTAGATAAAGAAAGGATGGACCATTTTCTTTGCAAAGCTAAAGATGGATTGCTAAATTTTGTCTTCCTCGTGTGCTTAGTAGCAGTGAGTGTTAGAGAACATTATTTCTCCAGTTTCTTCCATGTGAAAGGAGCATTTGCAATGCAAACTCATCATGATTTACCACATAGATCTTGTTTTGCTAGTCATTCATTTTTGGGTTTTACTGCAGATGGTTTTAACTTCTTTACTGACAACCCAGTGTTCAATTATGGGGTTTGGAAGAAATGGGTGTTCAAATTAGGTGCTGGAGGTTTGGTCTGGCTTATATTTTAGAGTCTGAATGGAAAGAAGCATTCACAATGTCTTTTAGATCTTTTTTCAAAAGAAATTAAAGTCAAAATAGCTGTTCTTGTATTAAAATTGTAGTGAAAACCCTAAACACATTGACTGTGTTCAGGGTTTTCACTACAAGCATAGGACTTTGCAGATAGTAATTTTCAAAATGTATTGCAGAGAAGTATTTCATCTCCATTTTACAGAAGGAGAACTCAGCTAAAAATAATAATTATTATATTATTAAAAATTATTACTGTCTTTTGATTGTTTTAATCTGGATTTGTATTCTTTACAAGTTGTGGGCATAAACAATAGATATGAAAAGAATAATCGTCCAAATAATGTGAATGATTTCTCTTAAAGTTTGTTTTTTAATAACTTGGAGCTGATTTTGAATTTTATGTGTGTATTAATATAAACAGGAAATCAGATTTTCCTCCAGTGTTTAAAATAATTGGTGTTTTAAGTGACAGTAGGTGTTTAAAATGGAATGGCATTTTGTTGCTGTTTCTGACTCAATTTCACTTGCTCACAAGCACTTGAAGAAAGTTGGTTTGGTTCCTTCTGGCCTGCAGGTCAGTTTGTTAAATCTTGAATATTTCAACAGTTAATAAGTTTTTTTTAAAGGACTTAATTTTTATCCTCTCTGAAGGGATATTCTTTTCAGTCTCTTATTCCTATTTTCAGACCTGCTCATGTTTTCTACCAAAAGTGAAGACTCTTGAGTAACAAACTAGTCTTACCTCATTTACTTCTCCAGGTGACCTCCCACATACTCTTTAGAAGGAATCTTCACATCCCCTGGAGTTCCCAAACTGCTTCCTCGAGGATCTTACAAGAATTTTTTGGGGACTTTGACTCATGTGCACTAAACAAACATTTGTGGTGCTTCTAGCTGGTGATGTTGGTGCCATAAATCAGAGCCTCTTCACACAGTCAGGACAGCAGAACTTGTGCCTGTTCCTCAGCTGCTGCTCTTCAGTCTGGCACCGTCAGACAAACCTGCTTTGATCTGTGGGTTACGCTAATGCAGAGCAGTGCAGCTGAGGAACTGCTGAGTGCAGCAGACGTCTTTTCCCATACACCAGCTCAGTTCCTGAGGATGGAGCTTATTCCTCTTTTAAAGGAGTAACTGTGAGCAGTTAACAAAAAAAAAAATGACAATTTTTCTTCATCTTTGTTCTATGTATGTGTCAGGTGGAGATCAGTCGAAGGGTGACACTAGAAGAACTCCCTCCTGTTCTTGTTTTACACCTCAAGCGGTTTGTATATGAGAAAACTGGTGGATGCCAGAAGCTTATCAAGAATATTGAGTATCCTGTTGATCTGGAAATTAGTAAAGGTAAAGATTCTTTTAACAGAATTTTCCCCTCTTTAAGAAAAAGATAATAGGTTTCCTAGGGGTATCAGTGGTTGAGTTTTCTATTTTGCTCCCAGCTTTGTGCATAAGATTTCTTTTCCATCATTGTCTGGAAACTTAGTAATTTGGATTTATGTCTTGTATGCTTCTTTTTTTTTCTTTTTTTCTATTCATAAAAAGAATATATTTGGGTTTCTGGTTTGTCTTGCTGACCTGACATTGCTTGCATATGAGTTTGGGCATCCATTTTGCAAAGAACATTGTGGTCAAACGTCTTACAGCCTTTGCCACATCCTTGACATTAGTCGGGCCAATTAAGAGCTTCCTGCAGATTTAAGGAGTGTGTGTGACTTGGAATCTGAAATTGATTTTGTCATTGTCTTGACAGCAAGAATGAAAGGAAAAAAAAAATTCTCATCTTTTGATCTTTTGCCCTCCTTTTTTTTTTCTCCCCTTCTGTTTTTTTTGCTGATACTTTTAAACATGCCATAAACATTAGTGTTCAGCTAAACTCAAAATTCATTCCCTTGATTACCAGATATCAGAACCATGAGTATTCTTTAAATGCTGCAAAAGACATTTTAATTAAACTTTCTCCTTTATGGTAGGGTTGTTTTCTCTAAGAATTGACCCCTTTAATATTGAATTTCTCAACTTGCTAACTATTACCTTTGTGACTTTTTTTTTTTTTTCCCCTTCTAGAGTTACTATCTCCTGGTGTGAAAAGTAAAATTTTTAAAGGCCAAAGAACCTACAGGCTCTTTGCAGGTATTTTATCTCTATAACTCTAGTCCCTGTATTGCAAACATAAATTCTGCATATAGAATTCTAGAAACACTGGGGTTTCCTGGATTACATAAAATGTTTTCTTTTAAATTACACTGAAGTAGCTTGTGGGTGTCAAATTCATGTATTTAGTGGGGGTTTTTTGCATCTGTGCATGTACACATATATTGTTATAGCTGTATATATATAGTTATATATATCTCACTGTTCCAGCTGTATGCAAAAGAAGTTCTGAGAAATACCAGCAGAAGCTGAAATACAGCTGTAATATAACTATGTCTAAAATACACCACCTATTCTCAGGATAATGTTTCAAATGTCTTCTGACGTGGCTGTTTGGATGCTGGCTGTGCATCCCTTTGAGCTCTCAAGATGAGTATAGCTGGCAGGGTGTGAATAACATAGTGTAGGTGGAAAAGTTTTACGTGGAGGAGATCATGATTTTTGTGTGAGGAAATGATGTTTTTGAAGTGTCTGCGATGTATATGAAATATCTAAATTGGTCATTATTGGAAGCTCATGTAAAAGTTCAGAAGAAGCATTTTAGTATTGAACAAGAGTCTCTGGGTAGTAATGAATTTCCTGAAGTTTACAACTCCTGCAGAGTTTATGATTTACACCTGCTTATTTGTGTTGGAGTTAGGAGAACATAATAAACTAGAGAACTAGAGGTCTTCACTTCTACATCACCAAATCTGTGCCACTACTGGTGGCCTTTTGTGACTTGGTGGTTTGGATCCACTTTTGTGACCGCTGAGGTTACGGAAAGAAATAACATACCTGTCTCTTGTGGAAATTCAGGACTGTTTCTGGCAGTGTAATTTTTTTATTGATAGTGGTTTTCATGAGACAAGTTTAGACAGTGTATTTAAGGTAGCTTGAAGAAAATGTGTTACCGCTGTAATTTTTTCTAACTCCCTCTGTGGAAAAGTACAATACTTCAGTCTTCTGTCAGTCTAGGAGTTGTCATTCACAGAAGCTGAGCTTGTTAGATGAATTTTAAATTACTAAAGTAAGCTTTTGAAGAATTAAGTTTCAGATATCATACAGGATTTGCCTAATTAATAATAAATCTTAGAAAATAAATTAAAGTTTAAGCTACTGTAAAAAAATTATTTCCTAAATTCCCCAAAATATGTAGATATTCTGCCTTTTTGCTTTGCTAAAGCCAAATCATCCTAAAATGTTTATTTTCACAGACACATGAAGAAAATCTTGAGTAAGCTTGAAGTGTGACTCTAGTCTGAAAGAATGTAAACAGTTTCAGAATTATATACTGCTTTTGTGTCAGATATGACACTTCATTCTGTATTTTATTTGTTCTTGTTAAGTATATGCTGAGGGCTCACGTGTTCCTAAAAGGAGTTAAATGCAATTTCTTATTCACATCCTTAGAATTACACACATAAAAGATCTCTTCCTTTGGAGGCAGTTGCCACACCTCGCATGGAGAGCTCAGCATTGAGCTTTGGATTTGGTTTCTTCAAGGAGAGTTGAGAGGTCTTTTCTGCAGAACACTTTGATAATTGAGGAGCAAAGGCAGTTTGATTCTCTCTTGGAAGCAGCAGTATTAGCGATTAATCAGAGGTGTTCAGCTCACAGTTTTGTCAAGGAGGTTACAGAGAGCTAATAAATGTGAAACGTGGAGATTGGTACTTCAAAAGAACCTGTTTTCAGAGTAAAATTGTAGTTAAGACAATGAAAAAAATGGTCAGAGGAGGAATAACTGGCTTAAATTTCTAACCAATGCAGTTTGAAAAGTCTTGCTTTTCTTTTTTTAAGACTATTACATAGTTTTATCTTGGGGTTTTTATATACTGCATAGTTCTACTTGGGGTTTTTTTTTTTTTTGGAGGCGGGGGGAGGAGGGGTGTTTTTTTGTTTGGTTTGGGTTTTTTTCCAAATACTTTCATTAAAATACTGTTGTTGTCAGCAGACAGAGCAGTTGTGTAGTGTAGAATATCTCGCTAGGCGTGGCAGTACCTTTTGGAAGCTCAGAAGAGTGTGCTGTGCTGTTGCAGATGGCCTTTGTGAGGCAAATCCTTCCCAGAAAATACTCTAGGAAGTTATAAAAAGCAGTTTGATGCTTTTGCATCTTAATTTACTTAAACCTTCTTTTAGAATCCTGAGATTTGGTATGCTGGGGAAACATTACTAATATTGCATAGCATCAAATGTAAGCCGGTGTCCAGTTCTCGAGCCCCCAACAAAAGAAAGACATGGACCAGTTAGAATGAGTCCAGAGGAGGCCACGAGGATGATGCGAGGGCTGGAGCAGCCCTGCTGTGAGGACAGGCTGAGAGAGTTGGGGCTGTTCAGCCTGGAGAAGAGAAGGCTCTGGGAAGATCTTATAGCACCTTCCAGTACCTGAAGGGGCTCCAGGAAGGTGGGGAGGGACTTTGGCCAAGGGCAGGGAGTGACAGAACAAGGGGTGATGGCTTGAAAGTGGCAGAGGGGAGATGGAGCTGAGATCTGAGGAAGAAATTGTTTGGTGTGAGGGTGGTGAGACAGTGTCCCAGGTTGGCCAGAGAAGTTGTGGCTGCTCCTCCCTGGAAGTGTTCCAAGGCCAGGTTGGATGAGGCTTTGAGCAACCTGGTCTAGTGGAAGGTGTCCCTGCTGCTGGCAGGGGGGTTGGGACTGGGTGAGCTTTAAGGTCCCTTTTGACCCACACCAGTCTGTGATTCTTTGACTCTAAGCCAGCAAGCACTAAACACTTAAAGATTCTTGCTTAAGCCAGATCATACCATCTGCAAAACCACGAGTGTGCTGTGAAGAAAGCGATATGTCACATTTTTTTTTTTCTTGAATGATTTTTTCAGTGGATATTTATCTATGTCAAGTATATTTACGCCTCATAAATTTCTCTTTACAGTTGTCTATCATCATGGAAACAGCGCAACTGGTGGCCATTACACTACGGACGTCTTCCAAATTGGTCTCAACGGCTGGTTACGCATCGATGACCAGGCAGTCAAAGTGATCAATCAGTACCAGGTGGTGAAGCCGTCTGCAGAGCGCACAGCCTACCTCCTGTACTACCGCCGAGTTGACCTGCTGTGAAACTTCTCCCTCTTTACTCTGTGTGTGCAAGATACCTGCTTTGTAGAACGCCAACTATCACTAACTTTTTATTTTTCTCCTCCTGTAAATGCTCTTTTGAGTGAATCTTTTTTTTCTTTTTCTTTTTTTTTCTTTTTTTTTTTCTTTTTTCCTCCCCTTTCCTTGCAACTGTGGGATAAGAGTGATAAAGGAAACTACCATGGGTTTGTGCACAACGTAGTTTGTGTTGACTTTTGACTTTGCAGAATGAAGTCACTTGGTTGAAAAGACTCGAGTCTCATGAATCACAAAAAATAGAAAAAAAAATAAAAATAAAAATTAATCTGAGTTAATGCTGAATCCTAAGATAATAAAAAGGGGATTTGCATTTGATTCCCACTTTCTAATTGCATAGTAGAAGAAAACCCTGCACCAGCAACAGAACTTGTAGATTTCTGTGAAAATGTTTTATCTTTACTTAAGTAAAAAAAAAAAATAATAAAAAAATAATAAAAAAAAAAAGCGCTCTCTGCTTCCCCAATAGTTTTTTGATAAATGGTAAAATATGAGCCGATGTGTATGAGATGGAAATGGTCCTATGTGCTTCAAAAACAATGTACAAACGTACAAAAATGCAGAGTTGCTGGTTCCTAATAGGAAGACACCTTTTAATAATTGTGCGATGAGAAACTGCTTTACACATTGCAGATCAAATATTTGGAGTTAAGATGTTAGTCTATATAGATGGGTGATTGTAACTTTATTGCTATTAAGAAATTTCAAACTGCATTTATGCTTCTGTGTACATGAAATTTAAAAAGAAAAAAATGGTCAAAATAATTAAGATTGATATTTCTTTAAGTCTGCTTTGTTTAATTTTGCTGTCTGCTCTCCTATAATGTTGAGTTCCTAATTGTACACAGTTAGTGATATCTAGAAGTATAAAGTTGTCGCCCATCAATAAAAGTCACAAAGTTGGTTTAAGGTGTGTGTGTGGGTTTTGTTTTTCCTCAAGTGTAAATTCTACCCTTGGAAACTCGAAAAATTGCTCTGTGGCACTTTCACAAGTTGTAGATAGTGTTCCCCAGATGAAGGGCAGATGATTTTGTCTTTTACAACATTCTGAAACTTCAGGAATGTTCCCATTCAGCGTTGAGATGACACTGAACTTGGAGAGGAGATGGGTCAGCCCAGAACATCTGAAGGTCTAACGCAGGGACCGCACCTGGGACGTGCTCATCCCGGGGCTGAACACACACCCCTCGGCCAGGAGAGGGAATTGATCCCTTCA
>NW_010295094.1:51668-53208 GCF_000700745.2 Antrostomus carolinensis
CGACAGGAATACCCTCTATGGTTATTTTTGAGGTAGATGTTTGTCTTTCACTAAAATATTCCCTTCTCTAGCCAGTTGAGATTTTCATTGAAAAATTTGGTAAAAGTATTTCCCTGATCAGTTCCCCGTTGCCTTCCCTGCTGCTGGATACGGTAACAAAACCTATATATTATTTAATCCTTAATGTGATGATACTGTGTTATGTGCTTAGTGCATCATTGGAGAAGTGTTCTAATTGTTGCCAGTGAAACGGGGCTAATTAAGCACAGATTGTCAATAAAAGGTTAAATTGTGTGTACTCTGAGCAAATACTGTTTGCTTTTTAAGGTGACATTTAGGGGGAAAAAAAAAAAGGTTATTTTCTGCAAAGCTGTGGAAATAAAATCAGCTGCATTAATTTTACAGATATTATGTTCCAATAAATTCCTTTAGCATTTCTTTAAACTGCTTATTTCATTTTACTTTGAATGGCGTCTCTGTCCAGAAGATGGGTGCACATCTTTGGTGAAAAGTGATGGTTCATTGTCCATGGTGGATGGATGGGAATTAAATTCCTGTGACAGACTTGGGTGTTGGATGAGCAGTAAGAGCTGCTGAAGAGAGTCCTGCTGATTTGCCCTCTGATTTTTCTACCCTCTCACCAGATGGTGGAGAAGGTGGGACCTTCCTGCCTGTCAATCACTCCTGGTGATGCTGTTCCATGTCAGGAACGGGTGTTGGAGTGTCTGGCCCTGTGGCTCGGTCAAGGCTTTTTGGGGTGGTCCTCTTCTGCCTGCTCAAAGTTGGGTGATCTTCAGATGGTCTTCAGGGATTCATGCCACTCCGGGGTTTATTCCAGGTTATTTCTAATGACCCAAAGGATTTGGAAAATAATTTGTATTAGCAAATAACCAGATATCATGGCTGGTGATTGCAATTCACCACCTCCGTTTTGGGGAGACATCTCCAAAGTTGAGTGTGTTGGGTTAATATTTCAGAGCTGTTTCAGTCTGCAGATCTCTGCTGGTTACTTTATTATTTATTAAAAAAAAAGTGTTTCAACATCTGTCACTGTAGCTGTAACCAGGAAATGTGGTGAGCTGCAATCACAACGTGAGGGGTTTTATAGTTCATGTTTCATTTGTGGTTCGAGTAGTCAGCAGTGCCCCCAAAATTCAGCAGTTAACGTCTGAAATTGCTGCTTGTCTGCTTATTCCTTTGTCTTACTGACCTAATTTTTTGTTTGTACCTGGGCACTGACAAAACACATCTGTTTTTTGTTTTGTTTTGGCTTTTTTTTCTTGAATTATTAGGCAGTGTTATATCACTACCACAATCCTGATGCTGAGAAAATTTGGTGATATTTTATCAGTTGTTTTGGATATCCAGATGTATAATTTGTTTTTCCATTGATCAGCAATATTTTTTTTTTAGTATTTTCTGATCTGAAAATTGTGACAGAGACACTCTTTGATTTTGGTGATATTCTACCAACTCTAAACAATTTTTTTCTCCAAAGCTTTTTATTTATTTATTTTTTATTTTATTTTATTTTATTTTA
>NW_010295095.1:0-886 GCF_000700745.2 Antrostomus carolinensis
AATATAGTTTGGGATTTTTGTTTTTTTTTCAAGATATGGCGTTGTAAGCTTCTCCGTAGTCGGCATCAGGCCAGACTGCCAGCGTGCAGCGCGAGGTCCGTGCGCGTCACCAGCAGCGCAGTACGGCTGCATAGCACATGAGTGAGCCAGGCTAGGTGCCTAGGAAGCCTCATCTTGACAGAGCCATAAGACACCCGTGTGTCCTCTTAGGTAAAGGACAGCCAGGCAACTGGAGTTACAGAAGAGGAAGGGAGGGGAGAAGGAGAAGGAAATGTCTGAACTGGCAAATTCTCCTGGCAGCACCGAGTGAGAGCTGTGGTGAGTCTCGGGGCCTTGGTGCCCGTCTTGTGCGTCCTGGTCCCTCCCTGCTTCTCCCCTGGCCTGCTTTTTCTCACACGATTTTTTTTCTGTGTTTTTGTTGTTGGTGGTGGTTTTGGGTTTGTTTTTTTTGTTCTCCCATGCTTCCTTTCTACATCTTATTCTGTGTGGATCCCTATGCCCATCATTTAGTTTTCCCTTCTCTCTGCCCTGTAGCCCCTGGCTACTTTTTCCTTCTTCATCTCTCTCTGTCCAGCTCCTGGTTGCTATTTTTGCGTTTCTCCCTCTCTGTTTGTCAAAATTTTGTCTCCTTACCTAGTAGCCCTTTGCTATTTTTCTTCCCCTGTCTCAGTTTGTCTGGCTCCCTGTCCCTCTTTCTTCATTCCTCCCTCTCTGACCCATTGTCTGTTGCTTCTTTCCTTTCTCCCTCCCTCTCTGTCCGTCTTGCTGTCCCCATTTTCAAACTTTCCTTCTCTGATGGGTAGCCCACTGCAGTGATTCTTTTTTTTTTTTCTCTGTCCTTCTTTCCAACTCCTCGTCTCTAATTTTTAATTCTTCCCTCTCTCTC
>NW_010295096.1:0-22876 GCF_000700745.2 Antrostomus carolinensis
ACCAGGTGGGTCACCTGATCGCAAAAGGAGACCTGAGAATGGACAGATGTTTCAAACAGAAAACAAACTATTTAATCTGGGCTTATTTTCCTTCATGCTAAGGATTTGTTAGCCTTGGAGAGCAAGGAAGTCAACAGAATTTCTCTTCCTCCCTTTGTGTTCAGACTATCTCACTATTCTGCAACTCCTGTGCCAGCTGTGACGTGCTTATGGGCTGAGAGACTCCATAGGGAGATGAGTACCTGCTGGGGACTGGGGACAGGGCTGGAAGGCTGGCTGTAGTGGGGTCTGGCTGAGCCCTCTCACAGCTCGTGCCTCAAACTGAGCTCTGCTTGAGTCGCCTGTTGTGTTCAAAACCAGTGATACCCTACTGCCCTCTCCCCTTGAAAAAGTAGAAATCAAAGTCTAAGTGTTGGCTGTGGAGGCTTCATCAGCTTGAACTTGTTATCAAGAGAGCCACCATACTTCTCCCAGCCCAGGAGAAGTGACGTAACACAGCTCAGGTGGATACTGGTGCCAGAGTAGAAAAAGCCCAGAGGGCCAAAGTATGGCAGAGCCTTAAACCACTCAGAAAAATCTTTGTGGTGGTGTTACCTCAGCCAGTGTTGCTTTTCTGATATACCACCTTATCCCTGACCTCCATCGCTGGTTTGGAGGCCAGAGGCTGGTGCGGGCAGTTGGTGCAGACGTGCTGCAGGCGTGGGTTTGCTGGTGCAGCAGAACCAGGTGCCTGGTCCCCAGCCGCAGGGCAGCAGGAGGGTCCCGGGTCCCTGGGAGAAGCAGGAGCAGCCTCGGTGCCTGCGGATTGCTGTAAGGCAGCTCTCTGTGCTTAGAAACCACCCAGATCTTGGCTATTGTTAAGTAAGGAACATTTTTCAAAAAAGACTTACATTGTTTGTTTTAAGCTTTTAATTGACTGCCGTTTATAAGATTATACATGAATGAAGGAAGAAAAAGCTTTAAAAATGCCCCAGGTTCACCCTCCACAGCATGGAAATATGCCTGCACTGTTTACAAACGCTCCTTGTTTTGTGCTCGGAGTCCGGATCTTTGACTTCCTTTTGGACTATTCTCCACTGGAAATGAGTACTTGCTGCCAAAATAGTCCACCTTTTCCTGAAAGATTTGGTATTAATAGTTTTGACAGAACATCTTGTTCCTGTGTAATACAAGAGTCGGTCTAGCAGTTGGTCCTGAGCAGCGGTACAAAATGAGGTTGCATAACTCTTTTACTTCGAGATGAAATATTTGCAGTTTAATAGAAAAGGTCTGAGCTTACGTCAGAATGCATCTCCTGAAGTTAGGAGGAAAGTGTCAGTGTTAATGCTGTAGCAGATTGCTGTGCTGGCTTTTGTTTAAGGAAACAAGTGATTTTTATTAAAATGCAGCGTATGGTTTGGAACATTTCAGAAATGCCGTTGCGGTGCTGCAGGTCCCCATAGAGGGCTTTTCTTGTCCCTCCTGCTGACCCCCTGCCTGTGGGGGCAGCACCAGTGCTGGCCACCTGCCTGGCCTGGCTGTAGCTCTGCTGCCGGATGGGGACTGACCAGGGACCCCAGTGTGCCCACCACTGAGAACATCTGCAGACGCCTTTGCTGAAGTATCGTCAAGCTTAGATGCTCTTGACCTAGCACACATAATAGGAGCAATCCCAGACTTGGCTAAAAGCTCCTTTGGAAACGCTCATGGCATCTAATTTATTCTTTTTTGGTTTCCATTGTTTGATTTTTTACTATTTTTTATTAGCAGTCACTGTAGCCATGTGACAGGGAATGAATGATCTTTGATAAGGGTTATTTGTTTCTTGTGGTAGGCAAAAAAAGTGCAATTTATATTCTTGCAAGACTTTTCCCAAGCAGAACTCGGTAATTAACTCTGTAGACTGTAGTGCACTAAGTGAAATGGCATTTTGTGCGCTGTGACATCAACGGCTCCTGAATGATTCAGGCTATTTTATTTTGCTCTGTATCTGTGCTTCCTTGGTGGCTGTACACAATTATTGCTACATATTATTTGATTTTTATAGCGATTAAGCAAAATTGTAATTTAATCTGCTAGGCAAATATTTCTCTGCCTGTACACAGCAAGTTGTATATATATATATGTATACATCAGAAATGTATCTTCTTTCCTCTCTTGCATTTTAAAACACATTTTACACACACAAAGGATGAAATGTAATAGTAGGAAGAACTGTTAATAAATAATTTAGTAGAATATAATTTTTACCAGTCCCTGTAGCTGGTAAAATTCTATAATGTCCTTTTTTACCTCACTGCTTAACTTTCCCTAAATTAATGGAGTGGGCCAATTGATCAGTTCAGGCAGGATTTGAAATGCTACTTTTATGTGTTATAGAAAAATGTGCAAGATTTTTAGGATTGTAGAATTTCATATTATTTGTCCTTTTTTTAAGACCTACTCAGTGCCTCAGTGCCATAATCAGTTTGGGACTGGGCTTCTGTTCTACAAGTGAAAATAAGTTCCTAAGTCAAACAGAAACTTATTTTGTGCCTATTGACTGAGCAAAGTCAGAAGGAAGCTACCTGGAAGGTTTAAAGCTGAGAACAAGTTTGCTTTAACAACGCAAAGATGTAATCCTTTTTATGTATCTTGATTTTTTTATTTATAGAGAACCTTTTCTGCAGAAAACAGCCTAATAATTAATTAACAAACCCCCATCAAGTGCCATTTGAGAAGGAGCACAAAGTGGATAAAGGATGAGGGTGGGGAGAAACCGTGCTCGGTTCTGCTGGTAGCTCTCAGGTTGTTGTGTTGATTTTGACCTTGTTTCTGAGGAGGAGGAGGACAACTGGAGATGAGTGCACACAAAGCAGATAGAGGGACAGAGCACAAAGCATGAGGCTGAGCTCTGGCTCTAGTGTTTGCAGTTCAGTTATTGCAGCTGCAGGAGGATTACGAAGGCTGTGGTATTTTGGCACAAATGCCCATGTCTCTGCAGTTTGCTGCCTGGGTGCTTGCTCTGGGTGCCTAAAAGAGCCTGGGTGCTTGCCTAGGTAGCTAAAGATTTGCCAACTGACTTACAGAAATGCAGAATGACTGCAGGAACAATGAATTTATCTGTCAAAATAGGCCAATAAAAGCATAATTCTCTGAGACCATGCTGTAAATGAGAAGACGGGAAGCAGAGGGAAATCTCTTGCCAGGAGTTCGTGATGGGGAAAAGAGTACTATTTTAAGAGCAAGTGACAGTGTGTGGTCACCCCCAAGGGTGTGTTGGAGAGCTGCAGATGAGAAGAGCTGCAAGCCTGAATGTTCACCTCTTCTTACTCGTGCCTGAAGAAGTGGCATCTACTTTTTTTTATAGTGAGCAGTACCTAGCAGAAAACAACAGCAGTTCTAGCTTTTCATAGACTAGACCTGTGTTTGTAGCCCTCTGTACATTCATCTTTTCTGTCTCTGCAATTATCTTCCAAGCAGCACAGTGCCAGAGTAGCCAAATGGTTTGTACCACACTGCAGAGCATCCTGCCCCTGGGGATAGGAGCACATCTTACTGCTGATCTCAGTGGAAGGCTGGCTAAGTCCAGAGAGAAAGCAGCAGGATAAAATAGATTTAGTATAAAAAGACAGGGGCAGCATGGGGATGAAGTCTCAGAAAGATTTTGTTGACTGAGTGAGTGCATCTTCAGCTGGGATACGGAGCTCTGTCCCACCCGTCTGGCAGTGGGATGGACCCCAGGGTGTGTGTCTGGGAGTGATGCAGGCTCCAGGGCAGGCTGGCTCTCACCCCACCTCGGGTCCCTACGGGCTGGATGTCTACCTCACATGATGATGACAGAGGAATGTGTGTTTCCCACAGCAAGGGAGCAAGGATCCTGGTGGGGCAAGGGAAGGTGGGTCTCAGCCCGGAGGCAGATGCTGCTGCCGTAGGTGGCTGCAGCATCATTTCCATTCAGGTGCTGCCAGTGAATTGTGCATCATCTGCTTTAATTTTTAGAAGTATTCTTGATCTCAAAAGCTGAAGAATGAAAGCATTTATAAAATCCAAAAATCTCATTCTTTGTTTGCAGTGATTTTCAGAAACATCAAAGTAGCCTTTGGTAGAACCCCATATCAGTTTCCTCACAACATCTCCTGTTTAGCTAAGTCGTTTTCCACAAAATCAAATTCAAGCAATTATTTTCTCAAAGCAGGGCTTTTCCTCATTCCTGAATTGGCTAATTTCTTTTTATTCATTTTATAAACAAAGAGATGAAGGAAGCTCGCAAAACTATCAGCACCTAACAGACAGAAAAAAAACAGAGGGTATTTATTAGTTAACCAATGTACAAACAGAGAGAAGGATGATAATTTTATTATAAAAGTGAATATCTCAGCATAAATGTTAGCCAAAACTCTTTGCTGTCTGCACCCCTGATGTACAAGTAACTCTGCAATGTGACTACTAGCTGATGCTGTTCACAGTATTTAAAACAATATTTTTGTTTGTGAAGTTAGATGGACCTCTCTAGTTAGGACCTTCTTTATCATAATTATGAAAAATAAAGGCAGGCTATTTCTGTTTTCAGTCTGGAGGGAGATGTCCTCTGACACCTGCATGGTCCTGCTGAGGTGGGTGGGAGGTGCACTCTGACCAGAGATCCCAGCCCACAAGACGGCGTGAGGGGATGAGGCCACGGGCACTGCCTGGGGACAGCGATAGAGCTCACACTGAATCCTGAAGTGTCTGCAGAGGAAATGGTTTTCCATCTCAGGAAAAAGAAAACCAAGGAACTAAACAATCATTCTGGGTTCAAGTCCTCTGTGTAGTTTAAAATTTCCATCTGTTTTTCGAAAGTTGGGAGAGAGAGAAAACACACAAGCAAACGCTGAAATGTCTCTTGTGCTGGAGACACGAGGTGGTGGTGTGCCTGACACAGGAGGGATCCTTGTCCCTGGGCACTGAGCTGTGCAAGGACTTAAGGGACTCAGAGGGAAAGATCCCATTTTGGTTACTGATCTCCATGCTAAATTCATCTTACTCAGCACAGCAATACCTCACCTGTCTTGTTAATTTAATATTTAATTTAAAATGAGGCTGAGTGCTTTGGTTTGGTGATATAACCTACCCACTCCTTGCTGGTGGCTGTGTCTTGCTGGAGGCACAAGTCTTCTGTCTGAAACCAGTTAAGTGGGAGCTGAGCTGCTCTATTCAGCTCAATGGAAACAGGGGTGCAGGGACACCTTTTTCATCAATCCCATGCAGCTGGAGGAAGCCCATGGGTGGGATGCAATGGAGGGTGGGCAGAGCCCATGTACATCCTCACTTTTAGGCTGTAGTGTGAAAGGTAAAAATTGGCTCAGATACCCAATGATCTTCCACAAAAACCAGTGCAAAGCTGCTTCCGCACTGCGTGGGAGATACATGCACATCCTGTGTGCACATCCAGAGCAGATGGATGAGCATCCGGATGATGAAAACTCGGATGTTCTGGCTCCCCTAGACTGAGATGAGCAAAACAGGGTGAAGTAACCACTAGACAGCAAAAGCGAGTCTGTCTGACATCATCAGCAGAAATGAGGGCATATTAATGCCTTTGAAAGCTGGTCTGAAATACCAGGGACTGTTTCGATCCCGTAGCTCAAACAAGAACTGAAAGAGGAGTGAGGGTGGAGGTCTGATGCTCAGCCACACTGAACCCAGGAGGTGACAGGGCTGCTGACAATGGCACTGTCCATAAACAGGTCAGGAACACAAATGAATACCAGTTACTTGGGAGAGGACAAGGCTGGCCCCAGAGCATCTGTGTATGAGTTGCTGTAAATAAAGTAAACTATGGTTTAGAGGGATGTTAGTAAGTATCAGAGCAAGCAGCCTAAACTTTTCTACTATGCAACAAGACTTTTTGCAAGAATGCCATGATGGTCTCAGCTGCAATGCAAGGAAGCAGTCATGCTGACTTGGTGCCTTTTGGTCATACATTTTATGTTTCTAAATTCCAAGTAATTTATACAGCTACACACTAATTATGCATATATATATTTTCATATGCTACCATAGAGTATGTGATTGCATCACTTGCCCTTCTCCTATATGTTAATGTGTGTATGGCTATACGCATCTGTCTGTGAAGAGAGGAGGAGAAATGAAGGATACTGCAACTGAAAATATTTACATGTTTATAATTGACTTCACAATTTTAATTCCATCTCTGCTTCATTGAGCGTCTTTCTTTTAACTGTAATAAATTCTTATTTCTTGTAACAGTCTGTAGCTGAGAGCAAGGAAAGGTGACCACATCCCGCATAGCTTTTAAACAGTGCACACTGGCAAGCACTGCCTAGTACTGTGGTTTCACATCTGTCAGCCTCTGTGAGCTTTAGATGCTGTAATCAGTCATTAGTCTAATGGGTCATTCTCATTTCCTCATCCATTTTTTTTAAAATAATTTTCATTTTATTTGCACATTTACTCCTATCACAGAAGCAGATACTCTTTCTGAAGTGTGAATACAGCCCATAGCCATAGTTATAGAAGTGCTGGAGAGGAAAGAAGAGTCCTCTGACTCCAGATTGAGTTTTCCCTCACAGATGTTTTATGAAAAATCCTTCTGTTTCTGTAGCAGGTGCTGGAAACTAAAAAATTGGCAGAGAACCCTATACTAGCTCATCTCCTTTTTAGCTGACTGGTGAAAAATGCAGTGTGTCAAGTGTTTGTCATATGTTATTTAATATATGGTTATATACTTCCTGAATAGGTGCCGAACCCTCCTCTTTGACTACTGTCTTATCAAAGATTAAGGATTTAAGGATTAAATTTGAAAGTATCAATGTCTGAAAAAAATGAAAGTAAACTGGTACGTTCCTGTTTGGAGGAGAACAGGGGAGAAAGGGGATGAAAGAAATAACCTTGCAGTCAATCTCTCACTTTTTGAAAATGCCGCTAATTTAGTTTTTCATTGATTTAACTGCTGCAGATCTGAAATGGGATGTGTATCATGCTCATGTACTAAAATTAGGTTAGAATTGAGATTGTTTCTCTGCAGGTGGGTGTCGAGTACTTACACTTTTTTTCCTAAATAAATGAAAAAATTATCAAATGGTTTTGTGGTTCACTAATGTTTGGATGTATTTGTTTTTATTACAACACTGTTGATGTTTCTGTTATTTTTATTCTTCAAGTGACATGTTACTCCTATCCTGCTATTTCCTATTTTGTCAGCTCTTTCCTGGAGGAGGTTTCTCTAGAGTGTATTTATCTTTCAATTAGCAACATTTGCTCTGCAGCCCTACTGATTAATTTATTTTGCCTAAGCATAAAACAAGTTGAATGTGTAGGATGGCAAATGTAGGAGTAAAAGAGCGAAGACACTTCAGAACATTTTTTCAGCATTTTTATCCCATACACTTTCCCGGATTCTGCTTAAAAGCCTTTTGTACAGTTTTTCTAAGGGCAAGATGCTGGCTTTGCAAATTTGGTGATCTTGAACCTTGCAATACATGCTGCAGTGCTACCTCCTGTCTGAGAGCCATGCAGAGCTATTGTGATTCCATCTGTATGCATTGCTTTTCCATCTCACCGACAGGGTTATTAATTGCAGCATGGCCATGGGACAGTTTTAAAAACACATTTTGGTGTTTAGGCATAGGATATGAAAACCCCAGTAAGTTCCTACACAACTCACTCAGGTGAGGACTAGGGTTCAGAGGTGCTTTTGAGAGGTTCACCAAGCACATACCCAAATCTTTAGCTGTTAGCACCATGTTTTCCATGCTCAGCCCCAGGCAGTGGGGAGTAGGGCTGCTGCACAGCCACACACAGGAGCTCATTCTCTTTGATATTGCATGTTTTGACTGCTTGGGTCATCTAAGTGACTCTTCATTTGTTGACCCAACCTAGTCGTTCTGCTAGGACTTCTGCAGGGAACAGGCTTCAAGCCTTGGAGGGCTTCTCTGATTTGGGAAGATCTGTCATCTTAAAAAAAAAATAAATCAATGCTTATACATTTTCATTGCAAAGATAGCCTTGAAAACACAGACTGATCAATTAGGGACAGCAATCTGTACCTGGGAGACCTCTCAGCACCCCGTTTTTTCTTAGGCTGCCCCTATAGATAAAGTGTCCATGTGCAACTGTAGTTCCCACAGCCACTCCCTGCCCTCCTTCCAGGTCTTGTCTAGGGCATTATTTTTATATCCTGTCATTGAATAATAATAAAAAAGGAGTCTTAGAGTTATTCCAGGGCCTGCAGTTGCCTTGCTGGACCTCTTGTACACACCTCTCCTTTGGGCTGCTCTGGGCAGCCAGAGCATTTCTGGGTCTCATTCAGATGTTGTGCAGATGGTGCAGTGTGGCGGTGTGGTAGGGCTGCGCTGGGGTGTGCTGGACTGTGCTGGGTTGTGCTGGGGTGTTCTAGGGATGTGCTGGGGCTGTCACACTGTGCTGGGCACACCCTGAGGCCAGTTTTGATGACGATGATGCAGAATGAAGCTCCCAGCAGAGTCCTATGGGAGCCTTTATGAAACTGAAGTTGCTCACTTTGCCTGTGATGTGCTTGAACAGAGCATCTCATTTTTTAAATGCAGGTCCCTGCGAAGGCAAAACTTGCAGCTCTCCCATAGCTGCAGGAGTAAGAATCCTATGTGAGAGGTCAGTGTGTTCTGTGCCTGATCTGCCACGCTTTTAGGAGCAGGCTCTCTGCTGAGGATGGGACTTCGAAAAGCATCCGAGCTGCGTCATAGCAGCTTTGGGTCCAGGATCCTTGGTGTCAAAACCGGAGGTTTTTACCAGAGATCTCCTCCAGATGTGATCTTTGGTAGCTGGCCAGTTTGTTATTTTTACTTACAGTATCTTCACTCCCCACAAGACATGAAATGTCTTCAAACAAGCAAGGCCCTGCTGGGTGGGTTGGACACTGAAGTCTGTGCTGGTGCTGCAGGCAAAAGCAAATTCTGACCCGAAAGCTGCTCTTTGCAGGGACATCAAAACCATCACAGTCCCACCTGTCTCCATGGTTCCAGTATAATCACCAGCATTTATCATCACCTGTATTTCCATCCAGATTTATTATAAATAGCGATGCTCCTTTCCTAGCGCATTTTGTACTGCTCCTTGTCTCTGCTTCAAAGGCATTTTGAGTAAACAACCTTATTTTAACAAAGCAGATGGAAACCTTTTTATAGCCGTCGAGGCGCTGGCAGTATGCACACCCCTTGGCTAGCTCTGTTCTGCAGTACTGCTCTCTGCTCTACCAAGGAAATGTCCAAAGTCACTGAAGTATTGGATCTAACCCATCCCACTTCAGAGAAGATGGATTATCAAGGTCATAATATTGCTGCTTTGGTTTTACAGCTGCTCCAGGGGTACCATTGAGCAACTTGTATTGATTTCTCTTGCTTCTAATTAGGAACTGTTATTTGGAAACTGAAAGTAAGGCAAAGTCATGTGCATATGGGTGACCAGCCAGATTCTTCAGATTTGTTCTCTTGCCCCGCCTGGAGACCCTGTGTCTCTTTCCTGTATCCCAAGAAATGCTCATGTGCCATTCTGAAGCTGTGAGAAGCATTTATAGCATTGCCCTTACACATCAGCACCTACTTAGCAGCTGTTTTGAAAGGTAATTTGAAAAGCTGGGTGGTAATCTTCTGTATGTGGTGGTTTTAACTTAATTGGTGGCCAAACACCACACAGCTGCTCACTCACCCTCCTCTGCCTGGGAAATGGGGGAGAGAATCAGAAGGGTAAAAGTGAGAGAACTCACGGGTTGAGATAAAAACACATTAATAATTTACATAAAATTTTAAAAATAAAATAATTACAATAATAATTATATCGACAGTAGTAATGGAATATACAAATGAGTGATGCACAGTGCAATTGCTCATCACCTGTTGAGCGATGTCCAGCTAGCGAACCCATACGAGAAAAAAATCCTGAAACCCCAACCCTGGAAGAACAAAAGAGTGAGCTTTTTGGCCAACTCTTATTTACATACTGAACATGACATTATATGATATGGAATACCCCATTGGCATATCCAAATGCCAATTCAGATCTGTTAATCTTACTTCTTCTGTATCTACAGACTAGCAAAACATGGGAAGCCAGAACGTCCTTGATTTCCCAGCTACAACTAAAAACATTAGTATATTATCAACATTCTTATACCAAATCCCAAACTGAAGCCAAAACACTGCACTATTCTAGCTATTAAGAAGAAAATTGGCTCTATCCCAGACAAAACCAGGACACTGTACCGCTGCCCAGGCAGTACAGAAACACAGGGTCAGGCTGACAGCTAGGGAGTGCCATCACAGGGCAGGGTGCGACAGTGCTGCTGTGGCCATGCTTGCTTCCTCCAGAACATGTTAATTAGATGAAATGTCATTATGTAGTGTCCAATCACCCTTGTCTTATCAAATTCCATTTATACGAGGTACAACTGATGTTCAGGTTCCCTCTCATCAAGCTCCTTCACTGATTTTCCTGCTTCAAACCCTATGAGAGAACCGATGTGCTGGGCTGAGTTAGAGGGAAGGACCTTCTGTTTCTGGGGCCAGGCTTTCAAGTGTGAGTTAATCACCTGGCCTGCACTTGTTTGAAGAGAAAAGACAAAGGGGAGGATGAATAAAACATTGTTATTTTGTCATGTGAAGTGGCTTGAGGTAATTTTAATGTTTGTTTTCTTACCCATCACAGAAGCATTCATGAATTTACAGCTTTGTCAGGAAAATATTACTCTTTTTCACTGCTGATTACCCTCCTGGTGTGAACTGCATAATTCCTGACTCAGAAGATTATTGTAGCCATTTATTTTCTGGTTAAACTGGTGTAAATAAAACAATTACACTGAAATGACTGAATTTTCTCTTTAACACATGAAGCACAGATGCAGAATACACAGTTCATTTAAAAAAATGTTCCTACTCCCAATCAAATTTATACTAGAAAATGATCAACAAAAGTACACCTTTTTTGCTATTTATTTGGGGAGAAAAATATAACAAGGCCATATGCTGTATATGTGTTCACATTTTATGGGGAATTCATGCAAGCTAATGAGCTTCTGTTCTGTGCTAGGGGAGATGGGGTTGTCCCTTTATTCCCTCTGAGGGGATTTCAGTGTACAAGCTAATTATTCCCACTGATAAGGAACCACAAGGAAGGCAAATGACAGTGCAGATGCCACAAGGGTTGTATTGCTTTTTTTTTTTTTTTTTTTTTGGGGAAAATATGGAAATGAGAAGTGATCTAGGCAGGAAAACCCCTGTACTGGCCACTTCTGGGCTGGGCAGATGAGCAGAGAGTGCCCAATCCAGCCCCTGTAGGGTCGCAGTGAGTGAGCAGAAACCTAACTCATTTTGAGCTCACAATTACACGTCTGCTTTACTCCTTTGATGAAGGCTTATATGGCTTGGCTTTGCTTCTTTTGATGTTAATTTAATTCTCATTGGCCTTTTATTGTAGCTCAGGGCAACAGACATCATTTCCTTGCAGGATGATAGATAGCCAGCAGCTGCTTTCACTGCTGTGCAAAACCTAAGTTTCCTCTGCAGCTGTGGCTAGACTGAAGCTCCCATCCTTTGTTTTCTTACGGGGCAGTTTTCCTGTGGTGGCAGAAATCTCTTGATACATTTTGGAGCCCTCTTCAGTAAATCAAGACATGAAACTGGCTGTTTGTGAAAAGTTTCTGGGTAGGTGAGAAGCTGGTGACATTTTATCTGCCTGTTAATTATGTGAAATGCCTTCTTATCTTAAATTTTACCAAAATGTTTATTGATCTCCAGGGACTGCAGCTTGAGCTTTCCAGTGAGCAATGCCGATGCCTGCCTAGTGTTGAAGGGTCTTAAATGATCAATTCACTCATTAAATATCTTCATTATTGGTCATCTGAGGCTGATTAGTGTGAAATAATTTAAGTTACAAAATAGAGACACATCACATCTCTTGCCTTTCTACTTCAGTGGGAGGATATTTTGGGTCTTCCACCTGCAAGGTCAGGCTGGACCGGGCTCTGAGCAACCTGATCCAGTTGAAGATGTCCCTGCTCACTGCAGGGGGATTGGTCTAGATGACCTTTAAATGTCCCTTCCAACCCAAACTCTACTCTATAATTCTACGACATGGAAACAAATGACCATTTACCCCTCTTCTTGCTATAGGTGTTCTCTCTCTCCCTGCAATAATGTCATTTGATTTCTTGCTCTGAGAACTAGAAAAGCCATTTCTAAGTGAAAGGAAAATGTTCAAATATGGTTTTGCCATTCCTAGGTGTGTCATTATTGTGTATTTATCTAATAGCTGTAATCAGGTCTTATATTGCTCAAGAAGCTGTACACAGAATACGTGAGGCAATGTGTGACTTATTTAAGTACTGTCTTGTGTCAGGCCCTACAGACCTGCCTGTGGCCTGAGAGGCAGTGTTTGAAGAAAGGACGAGACTAAGGAGCTTTCAGTTATTATTGCTCTTATAATCTTTCAGTCCCTTTCTCTAGCTGTATCAGAAAAGGTAAATCTGGAATTTCAAACTAGACCTTTACAGGAAGGTGGTTTTTTATTTTCAGATGCCATACTAAATGGAATTATTTTCTTCAAATCTCATTGATGCTGCTACATTTCTATATGCAAATAAATATGCAAAACGCAGGAAAGGAGCCAGTGGCCATCAGGGCTTTTCCAGCTGCAAGGCAAGACCATCCCTTCCTTCCCTCACTTTTAGAACTACCTGACTCAGGTGTTGGTTGTAAGCATCTTGCTTCAGTTACAGCAGCAGCAAAAAAAGCCTTTCCCTAGGCTGCCCACAGGCCTGCGGAGGAAGGCTGTGCAGATGCATTAAGAAAGAGAAGAATAACTTATTGTTTGCTTTGGCCAGTGAAGCTAGCTGTTATTCAGGCTCTGCTCTGTCAGGCAATTAAAATGATGGATTTAAGCATTTGATGTAAACTCTGTTACTTACAAAGAATGTACACATGGGCTGTTTTTTTCCAAATGGAGTAAGAATAGAGGCTGAAACAGAGGTCGGTTTTATTGCTCCTGCTCCCAAGTCCTACTCCTGCCCCAGACAGCTCTTCAGCCTGAAAGCTTCATTACTTTGTTTTCTCTCTGAGGTGTGCTCCCAAGTCTTCTCCTTCATCTGCCTGACCTCCTGATACCATGCTCTGACTGCAGAAATCCTCCCTTTCCCTAAGGCATTTCTCACCCGCCTGTGAGTGACCTCCGTTTTTGTGGGAGTCCCTAGGTTTGGTTATTGGACCACATAAGAGGATTTTGACTACATCTCACATCCAGACAGGATATGTAAGAGACTGGTAAAAGAACTTTGTTAAAAATATCATAGAATCATAGAATGTATTTGGTTGGAAGGGACCCTCAAAGGTCATCTAGTTATCTAGTCCAACCCCCCCTGCAGTGAGCAGGGACATGTTTACTAGAGCAGGTTGCTCAGAACCCCATCAAGCCTGAGCTTGAATATCTCCAGGGATGAAGACTTCACTACCTCTCTGGGCAACCTTTTCCAGTGATCTACCACCCTCATATTTAAGAACTTTTTCTTAATATCCAACCTAAATCTACCCTTTTCTAGTTTAAAACTGTTACCTCAATGTACCTTCATATGCCTCAAACAACTCCAAATGCATGGAAGCGAACAAAGGCAGGCTTCTGTACTGACCCTCCAACTCTGATGACCAAGGGGATTGATAAGAAGACTGAAAAGGGAGACCTAGAGGGAATGGGAGTTGCTGATAAAGAACAAGCTCTGCCAAAGGGTATTGTCCTGTCTCCAAACTCCAATCTCCACCCTGATGACCACTGATGGTGATGGCCTGAAGGAGATGGTTGTGCATCTGACATATGACGAAAGAGAACTTCTCTGGGGTCTGTCAATCACCAGGGACCCCTAAGCTTATTTCCTGAACCCTGTGGACTAGGCTCATTTCCAGAACCCTCTGGAAGGACTGATTAGGCCTGCATCCATATGCTAATCACCTCCGCCCACTGGGAAGGCCCTTAAGAACTGAAGCAAATAAAAAGCAACAGCCTTGGCCATCAGGGAGGGTATCTCTACTATCCTGGATCCATGATGAAGAAGAAAAGAAGACAATTCTATTGCTGGATGGAAAGAATGCAAGAAGAATCTTTGTTACTTGTTGCTGAAACCCCAAGTGGTGAGGCTTTCTTCTTTCTTCTATCTTTCTAGCTTTCCTCTTTTCCATCCTTCCAGCTTTCCTTGCTCACTTAAATGTTACAATACACACACCCTCATTCCTTGTTATAATACACACACAACCTTGTTCCTTGTTCAATAAAGGAATTTCTTTCACATATCTGATCACTTGGTGTGGATGCAACTTTATTTGCCTCTCAGGAATCCAGAACCCATGACAAACCAGGCTTGAACCCAGGGTTCTCAAACTGGTCCCTGACAGGATGAAAGTCTTGCTCTTATGCAACAAGGTCTCAGCTGTAACAGGCCTGCAAGCACAGGTCTCATTTAGAGTCATGGTTACCCAAAAGCAGCAAGGATTGCTCATTTGTGTAGGTGATTTTAAGCTACCCACCTGCCTATGCTGGCAAAACCAGAGTTTTTCAGACATATTGTCCTTTTGTTTCTTATTCCCTCCTCTCCCCCATGCACTTAACACATTTGCTGACATCCTTCCTTCCATCCTTTCTCCAAAGACAGCCTCTCACTGCACACCCACTCCTCAGAATCACGGAATTGCTTAGAATTAAAAGATCATTAACCCAACACTGACAAGTCTTCTAAGCCATGCCCCTAAGCACTATGTCTACACAACTCTTAAATCCCTCCAGGGATGGGGACTCCACCACTGACCTGGGCAACCCATTCCAATGCCTGAGAATCCTTTCAGTAAAGAAATTCTTCCTCATATCCAATTTAAACCTTCCCTGGTGCAACTTGAGACTATTTTATCTTGTCCTATCACTTGTCACTTGGTTGAACAGACCAACCCCCACCTCTCTATACCCTCCTTTCAGGTAGTTTCAGCCCCCAACCAGGTGCTCTCAAAATGCCCTCCCCACCTGCTGCCCATTGCCCCACAACTCCCACCCTTGTCTGCACCCATCTCTGTGGGGAACTTTACCTACTCTTCTGCTCCTCAGTTATTATTCATTTTTGTTTTAAAACCCTCTGCAAAAAGACCTTCCCATGGCAGGGTGCAGAGGCTGAGCATTACAGGCTGAATACCTTTTCACCTCCCCTGAAACCATATTGAAAGCTCTACCCCTTTCCTCTCCAAATCAGTCACCAACCAAGTCCCAGCTGTAAATCCTCCACAAACATGCCACCAGCACTCCTCCTCCTCCACCCCCAGGGAGGCAGCCTGCCTAAACCAGGAATAATATTGCAAGAAAAGTAGGTCATCTACTGTCTGAGAACATGAAACACAAAATTCAGTCACCGAGTGCTGGATGAGCACTACATAAGAAAGTTAAATCAACTATCAAATCAAACTGATACAGAGCAGAAGTTTCCCTGAATTACAATACAGAGAGCTTTTCCCTTCACTTGTCCAAAGTGCTGCTGTTAGTGCTGCCTGTCCCTCTGCCTGCTACAGGCAGCTCCAGCTGCTGCTTCCGTCATCTGCTAATTGGACGTGGTAACAAGGACTCTGTCACTGATCCGGATTTGAAGAAGCATAATTATGGTCCATGTTACCACGCATCAGCATGCCAAACGTGGTCCATGTTAGCATTGCCAAATGTTTTTCTTTTTAACAAAGTCACTATCATTATTTCATCACTATAATACCTTTTGCTCCTCTGCCTCTTAATTATTCTGGGAAGTACTCCATAATGTAACTTATTTTAAATGTGGCCAGAAACCACTGAATTTTCCTGTGCAGAAACAGGAATAGGGGAAGGAATATTCCATACACATTAATTGCAGACCTTCTATTCTGGTTCCATCTCTCCTGGGTTGATATGCCTCTGAGAAATGGAGAAAAACTATCAAATAGTCAGAAATTGAATAATCTGTTCACCAAGAATGAGTCTCTCCAGCTGTTATTACTTGGTAGGGACTTATGCCCTAAAGCTTGAAGCTTTATTGAGGTGCATGTGCAAAGAGCTGGAGAAAATTGACAGGGCTTCAATTTTACAATCAGGCAGAGTGAGCACAATGTCATTGTGTCTGGCCAAAGAGTCCCAATAATACTGAAAGACGTTACTAGTGAATCGGTGAACACTTCTTCGCTGTTAGCCTGCTGTGAAGTTTCTGAAAAGCATTTAATGGACTTTGGAGATGGATTTCTACTGCTGTATGATCGGTTTCTACCTTTCCCAGCATGTTGCTCTTTGCCAGCTCTACATTCTGCTTCCTGCCCTTCTCCGGGCAAAGCAGGCACATTTCTCCACACCTCATCTTTGTGCCTCACTCACATCCTGCGACCTTTTTTCTTTACAATGTCTTGTGTGTTTTTCTTGTTTATACCAGACACGTGTCCTGTTTGAAATGCATACTTCTCCCTTTCTTTGAGCTAAATCCTGAGGAAAAAAGGGATGTCTGATGTGATGGTGCAGTGCTGTAACAGCTGAGGAGATGTGAACAGCGTAAATGATCAAAGATGAAAGGGGAAGAGAAGCAGCTGGCCTTATTTTCACGCTTTCATCAAGAATGTATATAGTGTCTTTGACTTTGTATTTTTTCTTTGGAATTGTGTAGAGAAAAATCGATGGTATGAATGAAGTTACAGTTCTGAGCAAAGCAGGATCTGCAGGAGATATAATTGTTTCCTGCATCAAACATTCGTCTGGAAGGTTGGTCATTCACAATTCTTACTTTTTTTTTTTTAAATTATTCTAAAGAAATATAAGCACAAGGCATGCTCTAAGTAGAAACCATCGTAATGCAAGAATAATGCAATTCCCTGTGTCTTCAGAGATGGTCAATATGCTGTTCATTGCAGGTTGCTATAGAGATGCAATATTATTTTCTTAGCTCAGTGATGTGCACTGAATTCTAATACTTTTACAGGAGTGGTATAAGTTAATAAAAGTCTTTGCAGTTCAAAAAAAGCTTTTCTTGTTCATCCTTATTTAAAATCGAGGGTTTGTCTAACGCTCAGATTCCTTCTGTTTGACTAAAGTGTGGTGGCAGAATAACGTTATTAAACCTATGCAACTGTGTTTAAATGCTCTGACACACATTTTGGCTTCACCTATGAAGGACACTGTTGCACAAAGGTGCACTGGCTTCACTAAAATGGGGAGCAAAGGCAAAGGAGGAACAAGAACGATGGAGAAAACAAACCTATAACTTACAAACCAAAAATGTTTGCAGTTCCTTCCACGTGGCCTGAGACTACATATGGCCAACTGCTTTCCAAAAGCCTATAAACAATATTAATCTATCAATATAAGAGTCTCAGCACCCCTCATTGGGTGTTTTGGGTATCAGCTTTGAAACTGCTCCCTGAAATTATGAGTTAGTGGAAATAAAACCTGCTGCTGCTGGAGCGGAGGGTGTGGCTTGCGGAGCCAGAGCTGTGATTTGGATGTATTTCTGGTGACAAATATGAGCGAGAGGAATGCACAGAAAGCTCAGATGCTGAAGAAGCATCTTTGTGGTCTGGTTTTGTTTGTTTGCTGGGGAAGATATGATTTGTTTACTGAAAAAAAGTGCACTGGCCGAACATTAAGAGTTTACACATATCGATTGCTGAAACTATGACTTACCCATCTGCTTGTCCCTCATGACAATGTTACTCACAGAAGTTCTTCAGATTGTTTTGCACCACAGCCACGATGGTTACCTGTGCCTGCAGCTGCTCAGGGCAGCAGGCCTTGAGCTAAGCAGTACTAAATACTGATATTTAATTTGTCAAGAGTTATTAGAAGAGGTACAGAATGAAATTTTATATAACATTAAAGTCACTGCCAGAGCTTAAAATACTGAAACATTTATTGGCAAGAAAAATCTGCACATCCCTGAACAACACTTAGTGCAGAAAACCATCAGTTTGAGGTTGTTGGCCCGTTTCCTATGTTCTCCAGGGATGGAGGATGCTGCAGGGAAGGGGGTGTTGGGCTTTTCCACTGGGTGACTGGCCGGTGGGATCTCACTCCCAGCAGCCTGCCATATTCATCTGTCCAGAGGCCAATTTGCCATGCAGAAGCTGTGCCTGCTGCCTGGTCAGTGCTACACCCCATCACCGGGGCTGTTGCTGGAAGGCAGCCCCACTGCCCCTGCACCCTGCCAGCCTGCTCGCTCCCTCCTGCGTGCCCTGGGGA
Organism: Antrostomus carolinensis; assembly: GCF_000700745.2. Lineage (NCBI taxonomy): Eukaryota > Metazoa > Chordata > Aves > Caprimulgiformes > Caprimulgidae > Antrostomus > Antrostomus carolinensis. Next base: position 18,199 of record NW_010295096.1, read on the forward strand.
CAAGGGGACAGCAGAGTGCAATGAGGAGCCTAAGCCCACCCATCCTGTGCAGGTCACAGCCTCTCTGTGCTCTCTTCCTTGGGTAAAACTATCTAACAATTGGACATGCACAGTCCATGTCCTTATCTGAGGTCTGGAATATGCATATGATATAAAGAAAATCTCTAGCCTAGTCTGCAATGTAAAGTCAGTGGAGAAGCTGGGTTTGTTTTTCATATCTGGGTATTCTTGGTCATGGGGGCATTATTTCACTGTATTAGAACAGCTGTCGTTTGTTTAAATGTTTATATACCAACTTATGATTCTCCCTGTATTTATTACCAGGATCCTAAATGGTTAAAAGATTGGGCTTAGTCTAGTCTGTAAGTGTGGATATGATGGTAGGCTTCCTATTTCTTTAAAAAGCCTTAATTTGTATCAGCTCATTTGACTTCCTTTGCAGATCATATCAGCCCACTGCTTTTTACATAGGGAGTGAAATATTGGCAGTGCCTGGACACTAGCATTACTTCATATTGGATTGCAGAGTTTGTTTACATTTTCCCTTGTGAAACCATCTGCTAAGAGAATTCTTGACCTTTTTTTGGTAGTAATCTAATTCAAAAGGATGAGTCTTCACAAATTTGAAACCTCAAGGTGATAGCTGGCATGTCTTCACTACAGGGAGTTAAATTCAATTATGCTCCAAAGAGTTATTAAAACGGAAGTATTTTAGGAATGCAAACTCAGGCTCACAAGCCCCACATGATGTAGTAATATATTTTTCTTATTTGCAATGCACATTGCGGAAGCCAGAGCTGTACTTTCCCTTTCTGGAACACGTGTGTGAGCACAAGATGCATTGTTTCTGAGGAGCTTTAGTATGGAAAGAAGTCCCAGATGAAGGACACCCCATGGGTAGGAGAGTTCATTCTCGGGTGCATCATCCCCACTGACCAATTTGATTTTATTTTTTTAATGAGCCTTTCTTTGGGACAACTCTTTCACTGTAGCAAGTGCCCTCACTTCTCAGTCTCTGTGGGCTTGAGGATGAGCTCGGTACTCCACCACAGTGGGGTCTGAAAGCCCAGAGCAGGTTTCTTCACTGGACTGTTTCATGGTGGATGTGTGTTTTAAAGTGCATGCTAAAACCTGGGGTCTGTGCCGGGCGCTGGGGCTTGCAGCTTGCCCCTACCTGCTGTGCAGTGGGGCTGCTGGAGCCAAGCAAGTTCTGTGCTGCTGGCAACGTGCTGCAGGCTGTGGGAATGACTGATTGACAGAAGCTTAGGTCTGATTTTTAAAGCTGATTTAGCAGCATTCACTTCAGTCTCCAGTGTGTGTCAATAAAATCAGTCAGGCCTTATATCTGACCTAAATCTGTGTGACTGCTGCAGAACTGGCACCTGCTTGCACCAAACAAGGGTGCCAAACTGCAACATCCACCACAAAGTTCCCAGATCAGCTGAGAAGCCTGAGCACTTGATGCCTTAGATGCTTGTGGATCGGATCCAGATGGCTTTAATCCTGCTGTGGCTGAGACTTGACACCTTGGCTGCAGGTTCACCGACCTCCTGTTCTCCCATTCTGTGTCCCTCTGCAAACCCTTCCCCATGGTGGAAAACTAGATGAAGTTAAAAGTATGTCTTTTACCTGTGGGTTCAATGGGTAGAGCAATTACCCAGGGAACAGAAAGCCTGGCTTTTACATTCAGAAGTCTTAATAAGACAAAAAACCTTGCTGGTAGGTAAGTAGGATAAGATCTCTGTAATTGCATTCCTCCTTGTAGATCCAGCCACACGCACACTGCAAGAGTAACCTACCCCAGTCCTAGGGCAAAACTGACAACTTCATATCAGTAATCTCTGCGGCTGTTTAGAAACACACCTAAATGCTGGCTTGACCTGCGGAGTTCACAACCCAAACCAGAGAGCAGCACAGCTAAGTTAAAATTGCCTAACACTTTCCGTTACAGCATCACAGTTTCTTTTGACTTTGCCAAATTTCAACTGTTAGGGCCAAAATTTTGCATACCAGGTGTCTGCCTCAGGCTGAGAAAATCTGGAAAATTCCAGCCAAAAGCATGTGTTTATTTTCAGGGACAAAGTAACAGGAGCATTCAGGTCAGTTGCCCATCCGAGAATTCCTGGAAGGGTCTGGGAGCAGGGTCTCCATCTCTGCCATCCCACCACGTGTCAGGGAGCAGCCTTCTGCCTGCCCCAGGATGAGCACTCAAACAAGGGCAAGTCTGTGCAGACACTCCTGTTCCAGCAGCTGAAGCAGCTGAGATTTCCCAAGCACGGTGGACGCCCGCCTAACTCTGAGGCTGGACAGTGACTGAGTGTGTGGTGCCCTGGTGAAACAAAGTAGGACAAGCTGCTTTTCCCTTCCCTTCACAGCCACGATGCAGTGCCAGAAGGAAGGCGCTGGAGGAGCTGCAGGAGATGGCAAGTGGGGGATCAGCCCAGTGCACTGATTTTGCTTTCAGGACTGTCAGAAAAGACACTGCTGCTCCTCATCCTGTCCTTCTCCCCCTAGGCAGCATGTGCTGTACCCTTCAAAGGAGAAAACGAAAGGTGCAGATGTTGACTGAAGTTGCTACTCCCCGGTCCTGCCCCACCAGCAGCATCAAGCCCATGTCCTGCTTAACTCTTCACTCCAGTCCCTGCCTTCCTGTTTCCCTGTGTGCTGGGAGAGGCAGATAACTGCATTCAGGTGACAGAGAGGTGCCAGCTGTGAGCCTTCAGATGCCAGGGAGCACCACAGGTATCACTCAGACACCTTCTCACCCCTTCTGTGCACCCGTGTTGTGAACAGGTGATCACCTACCCCTTGCCTGGGCATCCCATTTGCAGTAAGTCTGCTTCTCCGTGGCTCAGCCAGTGCCTGCAATTACCCAGAGCAGTGCTAGAGGTATGGAGGAGAGTAAGAGAGATGTATTTCCTAATATAGATTAAAAATACCATTATCAAATCAGACTGGAAGCTCTGCCAGAATGGATAGTAGTTTAGCAATAAGCTCTTTTTTTGTTTCCTTTTTTATTTCCTGTCATCAAGGGGTCAGCCCAAACGCCCACCACCAGAAAGTGGCAAAGATGCAGATCGTCTCAGAGGGTACTGAGAAGATGCAGCACTGAAAACCATTGTCTCCTTTCTCTGCACGGACACACCGCAGCCCTGCATGTGCTACTGAATCCTTCAACTCTATGTAAGGATGCTCAATACTACATTAAACCCAGCTGGGGAGAAAGCAGGCCTTTTTTCCCCAGAAGGAAGGATCATTAGAGGGCCTGAGGGCTTGTTTTCAATGCTGTGTTCTTGCCTTCCACTCTGTTTCTTTTTGATCACTTGTTAGGTTCTTAGGCTGTGCTCTCAGACCTGCCTTGCTCATTCAGGTGTTCCTAGTTTATTGAATTATTGTAGTACTGGCAGTGAGGAAGGGCAATAGCCTCTTTTCTACCCACTGCTGAGAGGGAATGGCAGAGGAGAGCACCTGCGTGCATCTGGGGTAACAAAAGGGAAAAAAATGTGACAAGCTCCGTTGCACGGAAAATATAGATTGTCTGAAACATTCTCTAAAACTGTACAGTAAATTACAGAATATGCTGTGTAAGTAACAGTGGGTAGGAGGGAGTTCCTACTGGAAAGACTGTATTTAGGGCAAATAAGTTGCATGAATTTAAACATGTTGAATTTAAACAATAATTTTTTTCTTTTTTTTTCTTTTTTTTTTTTTGAGCTGAGTTGCTTATACTTTCTAACTTCTTTTGACTCCTGCAGAGTAACTCTCAGGCATAGTTTCTGATCAATTTGTTCTTTCCAGAGAGATCCCAGAGATTTCCTGGTGCAATCCTGCCATTTATTTCTAGTACTGACCACAGCCCTTAGCCATCCCCACATCCCGGTGTAACACCCCCTTGCCTTAGCACTCCCTCTCACTTGCTCTTTGCATCATCATGATCCTCACCTTTGGGTCCAAAAGCTGTCAGGGGGTGGTAAAAAATAAAGAAGGTCATCAGTTCCTTGTCTGCAATTTGATAGCAGTGCTGATCACCAGAACTGAAAGCACTTTCTAAACACAATTTAGCTTCTGTGCCTTGGCCATGCTGTTGGCAGACCCGTGCAGCAGCACCAACTCTGGAATTGAAGCAGTCATAGCAATCTTTGCTGTTAATTAATTTCTAAATGGTTTCACTTTTGGGTCTCAGGACTCCATTCTTAGCCCAACTGTGCTGCTAACAGTGCTTGCCTGGGGCTGGAGGAGATCACCACCTCATTCACATAATGACAAAAAAGGCTTGAGGAGCTGCAAAGCAATAAACTCAGGGGCTGCAGCTCCTTCCCTGGAGCTTTCTCTGTTCTTCTGCCTCTGCCTTGCTCCTGTCCACCACCACCCCTGTGGTGGCCAAACACTGCAGCTGAGGTGCACCTTGCTTTTGCCCAGGTGCCTTCTACAGGGTCACCCCGAGTCCCCAGAGTGCAGAGGGAGTAACCCCTCCAGAATACTGCAGAGGACGCAGCTCAGGGACGAGGTGTGACCAAAGCTCCTTTTGAAACTGTCCAGAGAGACCTGCTCCCTCTGTGCCCATTGCAGCACTGGCTTACTGGGGCTGACAAAATCCAGCTCCTCTCTCATGTTTTCCTCGGGGCTGGGACCTTTTCTGGTAGTAGCCAATGACTGGAATCAATCATGGAATCATAGA
>NW_010295097.1:0-766 GCF_000700745.2 Antrostomus carolinensis
CCAGTAGGTCCCCACATCCCAGCTCCCCTTGCACAGTATTCTCACCCCCAAATCCTCCCCCCACATCCCCTTGGGTGAGAGATCTCTGTGTGTGTCCAGCTCTGCAATAAAGAATTCCTGCTTTCTAAACACCAACACAAGTCTCACAGAGTTTCTCTGACCGGATTTCTCGGTACCAGATTTGGCACCCCAGGTGGGACACTCTCTGATGCGTGTAGGATCCCTTGAGGACAGGACTCCCTTGGGTACGCCCGGATACTTCCCCAGAGGGACTCATCACCGCAATCCGCTCACTGCAGGAGCAGACAAGGACCAGCAATCAGAAGGAATTCTTTGGGAATTTCATTGTTCTCTGGTATTTGGATTTGGGAACCGGTTCACTTGCTGGCTACCCATGAGTCGTTCCTGTTTGAATGCAGGGTGAGCCGTACGCGGGACTGCTCGCATCTCATCACGCACACATCTGGGGTTTGGGAACTCTGTCAGGTTGGTGTGCCCCTGCTCGCCGGCCTCAAGTCTGAAAGGGGCCAACGCATGTCTGGTGACATCCCTTGGGAACTCTCCAAGTTTTGTCCCTCTCATTGTCTTTTAAAAGCAGGCAAAGAGAAGTCTAGTAAAAGAACTGGTTCGGTTGGACAGTTATTGCTTCGAAGGCATTTGAAAATTGATGACTGTTTTTTTAACTTTATCTCGGAAATTGTTTGAACATGTGTGAGTGCAACCTACAAACACCTGCCAAAAGAGGGTGGAGCCTGGATCCTGGGTT
>NW_010295098.1:0-1061 GCF_000700745.2 Antrostomus carolinensis
AGTGAAGAAGGTGCACTGTAAGCTCATCACCACCCTGGATTTCAGGAGAGCCTATTTTGACCTCTTCAGGGATCTGCTTGGTCAGGTACCATGGGATAAATTCCTGGAAGGAAGAGGGGCTCAGGACAGCTGGTTTTTACTCAGAGATCTCCTCCGCCAAGCTCAGGAGCAGTGCACCCCAACAAAGATGAAGGCAGGCAAAAACAGCAGGAGGCCTGCATGGATGGACAGGAAGATCCTGAAAAAACTTAAGATAAAAAAAGAAGCCTACAGAGGGTGGAAGAAAGGATGGGTAACCTGGGAGGAATACAGAGAAGTTGCCCAAGTAGCCAGGGATCAGGTTAGGAAAACCAAGGCCCTGAGAGAATTAAATTTGGCCAGAGATATCAAGGGCAACAAAAAAAGATTCTACAGGTATGCTGGGGAGAAAAGGAAAACTAGGGAAAATGTGGACCCTCTCAGGAAGGCAACGGGAGACCTGGTCACCCGGGACATTGAGAAGGCTGGGGCGGTCAGTGACATTTTGCCTCAGTCTTCACTGGCAAGGGCTCACTGCCCAAGTCCTAGAAAGCAAAGGAAGGGTCCAGAAGAACGAAAAACTGCCCACTGTAGGAGAAGATCAGGTTCAGGAGCACCTAAGGAACCTGAAGCTACACAAGTCCATGGGACCTGATGTGATACATCTGCGGGTCCTGAGGGAGCTGGCAGATGAAGTTCCAAAACCACTATCCATCATATTTGAGAAGTCATGGCAGTCTGGTGAAGTTTCTGTAGACTGGAAAAAGTGGAACATAACCTCCATTTTTAAAAAAGGTAACAAAGAGGACCCGGGAACTACAGGCTGGTCAGTCTCACTTCAGTGTCAGGCAAGATCATGATGCAGATACCCTAGAAACAATGCTAAGGCATGCGGAGAATGAGAAGGTGGTTGGTGACAACCAGCATGGCTTCACCAAGGGCAAATCATGCCTGACCAATCTGGTGGCCTTTTATGATGAGGTCACAACATTGGTGGATAAGGCTAAAGTAACTGATGTCATCTACCTGGACTTGTGCAAGGG
>NW_010295098.1:1080-1623 GCF_000700745.2 Antrostomus carolinensis
TTTGAGGGGTGGACCACTCGTTGGATAAGGAGCTGGCTGGATAGTCGCACTCAAGGAGTTGTGGTCAACAGCTCGATATCCAAATGGAAACTGGTGTCCCTCAGGGGTCGGTATAGAGACTGTTGTTGTACAACATCTTTCTCAGTGACATGGACAGTGGGATTGAGTGCACCCTCAGTGAGTTTGCTGATGACACCAAGCTGTGTGGTGTGGTTGACATGCTGGAGGGATGGGATGCTACCCAGAGGGACCTTGACAGGCTTGGGAAGTGGGCCTGTGCAAACCTCATGAAGTTCAACAAAGCCAAAAGATGGGTAGGTACTAGAACCAGTGTTATTCAATATATTCACCAATGACCTGGATGAGGGAATAGAGTGCACTGGCAGCAAATTTGCTGACAATACAAAGCGGGGAGGAGTGGCTGACACACCAGAAGGCTGTGCTGCCATCCAGAGAGACCTGGACAGGCTGGAGAGCTGGGCAGGGAAAATCTTAATGAAATATAAAAAAGACAAGTGTAGGGTCTTGCACCTGGGCAGGAAC